>NC_060182.1:29350809-29485809 GCF_021184085.1 Oncorhynchus gorbuscha | reverse complement strand
CTGCCAAGTCAGCCGGCCACCTCGGCGTTCGGGGTACGCTTGCTTCTTTTCGCCAGCGTTTTTGGTGGCCCACTCAGGAGCGTGATACGTGTCGTTTCGTGGCTGCTTGTTCGGACTGCGCGCAGACTAAGTCCGGTAACTCTCTTCCTGCTTCTGCTCCTGGCCTTGCTGTGTCTAAGTCTGTCCCCAGCCACCGCATCTCTCCTGCCCTTGCTGTGTCTCAGTCTGTCCCCTGCCACCGCATCTTTCCTGCCCTTGCTGTGTCTCAGTCTGTCCCCAGCCACCGCATCTCTCCTGGTCCTGCTCCTGCACTTGCTGTGTCTCAGTCTGTCCACAGCCACCGCCTCTCTCCTGTTCCTGGTCTTAGCCTTGCTGTGTCTCAGTCTGTCCCTAGTTGTTACTCTCCTGGCCTGTTTGGTCCTGATTGCTCAAACTCTTACAGTTCTCTACCCGTGTCTCATTTTTTATAATAGTAATTGCACTAGATTCCCTCTTCATCGTTTCCCGTTACGGTCCTGAGGAGAGGAGTTGGGTTCCATCTCGGGACGTGCTGGACCGTTCGCTGATCGATGATTTCCTCCGTTGCCGCCAGGTTTCCTCCTCGAGTGCGCCAGGAGGCGCTCGGTGAGTGGGGGGGTACTGTCATGTATTGTATTGTCATGTCTTGTCCCTGTGCTTTCTCTTCTCTTCGTTTCCCCCTGCTGGTCTTATTAGGTTTCTTTCTCTCTCTCTATTCCTCTCTCTCTCTATCGTTCCGTTCCTGCTCCCAGCTGTTCCTCATTCTCCTAACGACCTCGTTTACTCTTTCACACCTGTCCCCTATTTTGCCCTCTGATTAAGTCTCTATTTCTCTCTCTGTTTCTGCTTCTGTCCTTGTCGGATTCTTGTTTGCTGTTTGCTTTGCTTTTGTTCCGTCCAGTTGTATTCTGCCTCGTCATCAGATACTACGTGTGAGCAGGTGTCTCTATCCTCTACGGCCCGCGCCTACCCGAAGGGACCTGCAGTCTGTTGCCGCTAGCCCTGCAACTCTCCTCAACAACTAGAAGGGGGACTCTCCTGTTAAACTAGAGGATTTGTGTTTTCCCTGTTTGGACTTCCCCTGTAATGATTGAGGATTTATGTTTTCCCTGTTTGGACATTAAAAGATTCTGTTTCCGTTATATCGCTTTTGGGTCCTCACTCACCTGCATAACACACACAGTGTGTTGTGAAATCTGTTAGGAATCTATTGTAATGTTTGTATAAAATTGTATAACTACCTTCATTTTCCCAGACCCCAGGAAGACTAGCTGCTGCCTTGGTGACAGCTAATGGGGATCCATAATGAATACAAATATAAAAATGCAAATACACTTTCTCAAAATAGTCACGATGAATCTATGATAACTCAAGATCTCTGTCATTAATTTTGACATTTCTTGCAGAGGAGATCTTAGTCGAGATCTTAGTATGTGAACCCCTTGTGCAATTAAATATATTGTTAGTTTTTACCATGAAATCTGAATTGAATCAGAACCAGTCTTTTTGATCTGACATAACAGGTTTATATTTACCGATACCATATGTTGGTGTAGAGGAAATCATGCAAGTAGTAGAAAAACTAAATTAAAAAGGAATCGGTGGAGAAAAAATTTGTGAACCCCAAGTTGCATTGGTTAAATCAAGTAGGTAAGTAGAATCAGGTGGGTAAATAATTAGGTACCAAATGAAGCAATCAACGGAGAGATTGTTAGGAAAGAGTTTAGGTGGGACTCTGGTCAGTTTGGTGTTACCCAAAGCACACCATGCCGAGAGGAAAGGTGATCTCAGAGGACATCGGGACTAGGGTAGTGAGAGCACATCAGTCTGGGGAAGGCTATAAAATCATTGAGCTCCATCAGTCCACTGCGAGGCAAATCCTTTACAAATGGAAAGCATTTAACATGACAGCAACTTGGCCTAGAAGTGGACGCCCTTCCAAAATATCCCCAACAGCCACAAGAACAATAATAAATCAGTAAAAAAGTGAAAACACTGCCTACCTCCAAAAGAACCTTATCCCAACAGTCAAGCTTGGTGGTGGGAATGTCAAGATCTGGGGCTGCTTTTCCTCCTCTGGACCTGTATGACTCAGCATCATTAAGGGAACCATGGATTCTGAGGTATACCAGGAGATTCTGGAACAGAATGTCAGGCCATCAGTCAAGGAGCTAAAGCTGGGCCGAAAATTGGTCTTCAATCAAGACAACGACCCAGAGCACTGAAGCAAATCTACCAAATAATGGCTCAGGAGAAAGAACATTTGTGTTTTTGGATTGGCCAAGTCAAAGTCCTGACCTAAATCCAATTGAGATGCCGTGGCAGGACCTGAAACTGGCAGCTCATTCCAGACACCCCTCAAACCTCACTCAATTAGCTGAGTTCTGTAAGGAGGAGTGGGTAAAAATCCCTCAAAACAGATGTCAGAGTCTGATTACTGGCTATAGGAGACGTTTACTCCAAGTTATCGCTGCTAATAGAGGTGCCACAAGCTATTGACTGAAGGGGTTCACATATTTTTGCACACATCAAATCTGAGTTTCTGTTAAATAAGCCACTTTTGTTTAATAAAAATATATATATATATACAGTATATATATATATCATCTTTTACTTCAAATGTCTTTATTAGGATTTGGGGTTTAGGTTTCGGATGGGAAGCATGTGGACACGTTTTAACCCTCACTAATGTCTACAAATGCACCATTGAGAGCGTTCTGTTAGGCTGTGTCACCGCCTGGTACGGCAATTGCACTGTTCGCAACCACAGGGCTCTCCAGAGAATGGTGCTGTCAGCCAAAAGCACCATCAGGGGCACACTGCCTTCCCTCCAGGACATCTACAGCACCCGTTGTCACAGGAAGGCCAAGAACATCATCAAGGACCTCAGACACCCAAGCCATGGCCTATTCACCCTACTAACATCTAAAAGTTAGAGATAGTACAGGTGCATCAAAGCTGGGACTGAGAGACTGATAAAGAGCTTCTATATCAGACTGTTAATCAGCCACCACTAGACAGCCTCCAACCATACCCTCCTCTGCCCATTAGTCACAAGCCGGCTACCACCGGTTACTCTACCCTGCACCTTAGGGACTCCTGCCCTATGTGCATAGTCATTGAACACTGGTCACTTTAAGACACTTGCCAGCTGATCATCGTAAGTTCTTAGAAAGCACCTTTTGGTAAGTGGGTATAAAAATAGAAAATAAGATAAGATCCCTTTAAGCATTGTGAAGTTCTTAATTACATGTTGGATGGTGTATCAATACACCCAGTCATTACAAAGCCACAGGTGTCCATCCTAACTCAGTTGCCTTAGAGGAAGGAAACGGGTCAGGGATTTCACCATGAGGCCAATGGTGACTTTAAAACCTTTACAGAGTTTAATGGCTGTGATAGGAGAAAACTTTGTAGTTATAACCAACATTGTGGTTATTCCACAGAATACTAACCTAAATGACAGAGTGAAAAGAAGGAAGCCTGCATAGAATAAAAATAAATAAAAGTAAAACTGCAAAATGTACTTCATGTCCTGAATACAAAGCGTTATGTTTGGTGCAATACATCATGGAGTAGTACCACTCTCCATACTTTCAACCATAGTGGTGGCATCACATAATGGGTATGCTTGTCATCGGCTAGGGCTAGGGAGTTTTTTAGAATAAAAATAAACGGAGTAGAGCTAAGCTGAGTCAAAAGCCTAGAGGAAAACCTGGTTCAGTCTGCTTTTTAACAGACACTTTGAGACAAATTTTCACGCCCTGGCCACAGAGAGGCTTTTATTCTCTACTTTGGTTAAGCCAGGGTGTGACTAGGGTGGGCATTCTATGTTATTTTGTTACTTGTTGTATTTAGTGGTCAGCTTAATAAATAACATGAACACGTACCACGCTGCACTTTGGTCCTCACCTTCTTCCACCAACAGCCGTTACAGAACAACCCACCACAAACAACGGACCAAGCAGCGTGGTAAGGAGGAGCAGCGTGTTCAGGATACATGGACTTGGGAGGAGATCCTGGACGGTAAGGGACCCTGGAGGCAGGCTGGGGAGTATCACCGTCCACAGGAGGAACTATAGGCAGCTAAGGCTGAGCGGCAACACTACGAGGAGTTAACATGGCTGGCAAGGAAGCCCGAGAGGCAGCCCCAAAGAGGTGAGCGAAGGAAGCGAAGCCGAGACTGTGAAGGAGTTAATGGGGAGATTGGTGGAGAGAGCAATGAGAGAGCTGCTGTGTTGGTGCATGAGGCAAGACATCCGCCCGACGGAGCGTGTCCGCGATTTGATGTCACCTGAGTCAGCTCTCCATACTCGTCCTGAGGTGCGTGCAAGCCATCTGGTGAAGACTGTGCCAGCCCCACGCACCAGGCCTGCTGTGCGCCTCCCTAGCCCTGCACGTCCTGGGCCAGCTCGGCGCTACAGCTCTCCAATACGTGCTCTGAGCCCGGTGCGCTACATTCCAGCTCCACGCATCTGCCGGTCTAGGGTGAGGATCCAGCAAGGACGGATGGTGCCAGCCCTGCTCTCCAGACTGCCAGTGCGTCTCCTCGGGCCAGGATATCCTGCGTCGGCTCTGCACACTGTGTCTCCTGTGTGTCTGCACAGCCCAGTGCGTCCTATGCCTGCACCCTGCACGTGCCGGGCTAAAATTACCATCCAGCCAGGACGGGTTGTGCAGGCCCTTAGTTCGAGACCTCCAGTGCGCCTCCACGGCCCGGTCTATCCTGTGCCTCCTCCAAGGACCAGGCTACCTCTCCGTCTTCTCCCTCCAGAGTCGCCCGCCTGTCCGACGCTGCCAGAGTCACCCGCCTGTCCAGGGCCCGCTGCGAGGGTCTTCCGCTCCAGAGGTGCCACCTAATTGGGCCAAGCCTAAGGTGGAGCAGGGTCCACGTCCCGCACCAAAGCCGCCCCCATAAAGAAGGCCCACCCGGACACTCCCCTTTAGAGTCAGGTTACACGGCCGGCGTCCACACCTTTGGGGGGGTACTGTCAAGCCCTGGCAATAGAGAGGCTTTTATTCTCTATTTTGGTTAGGCCAGGATGTGACTAGGATGGGCATTCTATGTTCATTTTTTATGTTTTGGATTTCTGTGTTGTTTGTCCGGGTGCGGTTCTCAATCAGAGGCAGCTGTCTATCGTTGTCTCTGATTAAAAACCATACTTAGGTAGCCTTTTCCCACCTGTGTGGTGTGGGTAGTTCATTTCTGTTTTGTGTTTTGCACCTGACGGAGCTGTTTCGGTTGTTCTTTTGTTACTTGTTGTATTTAGTGTTCAGTTTAATAAATAACATGAACACGTACCACGCTGCGCTTTGGTCCTCACCTTCTTACACCAACAGCCGTTACACAAATTCACTTTTCATCTGGACAATAACCTGAAACACATAGCCAGACTTTTCAATTTTGCTTACCAAGACGAAATTGAATGTTCCTGAGTGACCAAGTTCTGAATGAAATCGGCTTGAAAGTCTATGGCAAGACTTTTACAACCAATAATGGGCAAATATTGTACAATCCAGTTTTGCAAAGCTTTTAGAGACTTGCCCAGAAAGACTCACATCTGTAATTGCTGACAAAGGTGATTCTAACATGTATTGACTTAACATGTATTGACTAAGGGCTGTCAATAGTTATGTTAATTAGATATATCTGTATTTAATTGTCTTTTTTTTACAATTCTAGAAACATGTTTTCACTTTTCTATAATGAGGTATTGTGTGTAGATGGTGGGAGAAAAAACATATATTTTGTATTCAGGTTGTACCATAAAAAAAGTTGGAATGTGTCAAGGGGTATGAATACTTTTTGAAGGAACTGTACATGTTTCAAGCAGACAACAATAGTCCCTGTGCCCAAGAATGCCAAGGTAACCTGTCCAAATGATTATCGCCCCTTAGCACTCACATCTGTAACCATGAAATGCTTTAAAAGGCTGGTCATGGCTCACATCAGCACCATCATCCCAGACACCCTGGACCCACTCCAATTCACATACCACCCACAGATGACGCAATCTCTTTTGCACTCCACACTGCCCTGTCCCATCTGGACAAGAGGAACACTTATGTGAAAAGGTTGTTCATTGACTACAGCTCAGCCTTCAACACAATAGTGCCCTCCAAGCTCATCACTAAGCTAAGGACCCAGGGACTGAACCCCTCATTCTAAAACTGGATCCTGGACTTCCTGACGGGCCTCCCTCCCCCAGGTGGTGAGGGTAGGCAACAACACGCTGATCATCAACACAGCGTCCCTCCCTGCACTCCCTATTCACCCACGACTCTGTGGACGTGCTCGAATCCAACACCATCCTTTAGTTTGCTGACGACACGACAGTGGGACGGAGTTGATCGTGTACTACAGGAAACAGAAGGCCGAGCACACCCCCTTACACATTGATGGGGCTGTCGTGAAATAGGTTGAGAGCTTCACACACACCAACACAATCGTGAAGTAGGCACGACAATGCCTCTTCCTCCTCAGGAGACTGAAAAGATGTGTCATGGGCCCTCAGATCCTAAAAAAAATGATACAGCTGCACCAATGAGAGCATCTTGACTGGTTGCATCACCGCTTGGTATGGCAACGGCTTGGCATCTGACTGCAAGGCTCTACAGAGAGTAGTGAGTATCACCCAGTACATCACTGGGGCTGAGCTCCCTGCCATCCAGGACCTCTATACCAGGCTGTGTCAGAGGAAGACCCTAAAATTGCCAAAGACTCCAGCCACCCAAGTCATAGACTGTTTTCTCTGCTACCGCACGGCAAGCAGTACCGATGCACCGAGTCTGGAACCAACAGGACCGTAAACAGCTTCTACCCCCAAGCCATAAGACTGTTAAATAGCTACCCGGACTATCTGTACTGACCCCCCTCTTTTGACTCATCACATTATTATCTTATTATCTATCCTGTTGCTTAGTCATTGTTCCCCTAACTATACCCCTACCTACACTACATGTACATGGCCAACAGGATATGGACACCTAATTGTTGAACATCTCATTCCAAAATCATGTCCAACAATATGGAGTTGGTCCCTCCTTTGCTGCTCTTCTGGGAAGGCTTTCCACTAGTTGAAGGCTTTCCACTAACATTGCTGCGGGGACTTGCTTCCATTCAGCCACAAGTGCATGAGTGAGGTCGGCAATGATGTTGGGCAATTAGGCCTGGCTCGCAGTCGGCATTCCTATTCATCCCAAAGGTGTTCAATGGGGTTGAAGTCAGAGCTCTGTGCAGGCCAGTCATGTTCTTCCACACCAATCTCGACAAACCATTTCTGTATGGACCTTGCTCTGTGCACGGGGCATTGTCATGCCGAAACAGAAAAGGGCTGTTGCCACAAATTTGGAAGCATAGAATGGTCTAGAATGTCATTGTATGCTGTAGCATTAAGATTTCCCTTCACTGGAACTAAGGGGCCTAGCCTGAACCACGAAAAACAGCCCCAGACCAGTAATCCTCCACCATCAAACTTTCCAGGTAGAGTTCTCCTGGCATCCCCCAAACCCAGATGTGTCAGTCGGACTGCCAGATGGTGAAGTGTGATTCATCACGCCAGAGAACGCGTTTCCACTGCTCCAGAGTCCAATGGCAGCGTGCTTTTTCAAAATGTTTACGCGTTACGCGCTTCAGCACTCTGCAGTCCAGTTCTGTGAGCTTGTGGGGCAGAAATTTGACGGGTGCCACGTTGAACATCACTGAGCTCTTCAGTATCCGCCATTCTACTGCTAATGTTTGTCCATGGCGATTGTATGGCTGTGTGCTTGATTTTATACACCTGTCAGCAACCGGTGTCGCTGAAATAGCCCAAACCACAAATTTGCTAATGTATTGTGTGTGTAAATACTGTATCCACCTAAATGACCTCCTCCCCTGCACATTGACTTGGTACTGGTACCCTGTGTAAATAGCCAAGTTATCGTTATTTACTCTGTATTTATTCCTCATGTTACTATATTTCTATAATTATTCTATGTTACTCTCTACATTGCTAGAAGGGCCCGTAAGTAAGCATTTCACTTAGTCTACAAATGTTGTTTTCGAGGCATGTGACAAATACAATTTTATTTTAGTTGATCAAGCTGTGGGATGAACAGCGCTCTCTGCTGGCTGAGGTGCTGCTGGACTCCTTTCTGATCTGTGCCTGTTTCCTCAACCCCCTGGAAGACCTGCTAGTGGGCTTCAACCTCTTCAGACTGTCCCACCATCGCCTGCTGCACTCAACCCTCAGGAAGTCCTCTGCCTCACAGACCTCACTCACATATGAACAATGGTATTGATCTGTGCTTTGGTTCTTCTGGAACAACCAACATGTAATTTCCCCAAAACACTGTCTGTTTGCAACATCACAGAATCCCTGCTTGACCGACAATAAGAAGTTAAGGAAGGAGATGGATCCTATTGACATAGAAAATGACATTGTATGAGTGAACATCAGTTTGACTTCACTAGCCATTTCACTCTTCAGCCACTAGAGGGCCCATATTTCTCTTAGGAGGATGGGCAGGAGGTTGTTTGAATTCTCCCTCTGTCTGTCTGTCTGTCTGTCTGTCTGTCTGTCTGTCTGTCTGTCTGTCTGTCTGTCTGTCTGTCTGTCTGTCTGTCTGTCTGTCTGTCTGTCTGTCTGTCTGTCTGTCTGTCTGTCTGTCTGTCTGTCTGTCTGTCTGTCTGTCTGTCTGTCTCCTCACACCTAGACAGTCTACCACTGACCTGCCTTCAGAGCCCTGCTCCTCACACCTAGACAGTCTACCACTGACCTGCCTTCAGAGCCCTGCTCCTCACACCTGGACTGTCCACAACTGTCCTTCAGAGCCCTGCTCCTCACACCTGGACTGTCCACAACTGTCCTTCAGATCCCTGCTCCTCACACCTGGACAGTCTACCACTGACCTGCCTTCAGAGCCCTGCTCCTCACACCTGGACTGTCCACAACTGTCCTTCAGAGCCCTGCTCCTCACACCTGGACAGTCTACCACTGACCTGCCTTGAGAGCCCTGCTCCTCACACCTGGACAGTCCACAACTGTCCTTCAGAGCCCTGCTCCTCACACCTGGACAGTCTACCACTGACCTGCCTTGAGAGCCCTGCTCCTCACACCTGGACAGTCCACAACTGTCCTTCAGAGCCCTGCTCCTCACACCTGGACAGTCTACCACTGACCTGCCTTGAGAGCACTGCTCCTCACACCTGGACAGTCTACCACTGACCTGCCTTGAGAGCCCTGCTCCTCACACCTGGACAGTCTACCACTGACCTGCCTTGAGAGCCCTGCTCCTCACACCTGGACAGTCTACCACTGTCCTTCAGAGCCCTGCTCCTCACACCTGGACAGTCTACCACTGACCTGCCTTGAGAGCCCTGCTCCTCACACTTGGACAGTCCACAACTGTCCTTCAGAGCCCTGCTCCTCACACCTGGACAGTCCACAACTGTCCTTCAGAGCCCTGCTCCTCACACCTGGACAGTCTACCACTGTCCTTCAGAGCCCTGCTCCTCACACCTGGACAGTCTACCACTGACCTGCCTTGAGAGCCCTGCTCCTCACACCTGGACAGTCCACAACTGTCCTTCAGAGCCCTGCTCCTCACACCTGGACAGTCCACAACTGTCCTGCCTTCAGAGCCCTGCTCCTCACACCTGGACAGTCCACAACTGTCCTTCAGAGTCCTGCTCCTCACACCTGGACAGTCCACAACTGTCCTTCAGAGCCCTGCTCCTCACACCTGGACAGTCCACAACTGTCCTTCAGAGCCCTGCTCCTCACACCTGGACAGTCCACAACTGTCCTTCAGAGCCCTGCTCCTCACACCTGGACAGTCCACAACTGTCCTTCAGAGCCTTGCTCCTCACACCTGGACAGTCTACCACTATCCTTCAGAGCCCTGCTCCTCACACCTGGACAGTCTACCACTGACCTGCCTTGAGAGCCCTGCTCCTCACACCTGGACAGTCCACAACTGTCCTTCAGAGCCCTGCTCCTCACACCTGGACAGTCCACAACTGTCCTTCAGAGCCCTGCTCCTCACACCTGGACAGTCTACCACTGTCCTTCAGAGCCCTGCTCCTCACACCTGGACAGTCCACAACTGTCCTTCAGAGCCCTGCTCCTCACACCTGGACAGTCCACAACTGTCCTTCAGAGCCCTGCTCCTCACACCTGGACAGTTCACCACTGATCTCGCACAGATTTAGATGGTGTTTTAAATATATCAGTACCAGACAAAAGTTAGGACACACCTACTCATTTAATTGTTTTTTCTTTATTTTGACTATTTTCTGCATTGTAGAATAATATTGAAGACAAAAACTATGAAATAACACATATGGAATCATGCAGTAACCAAAAAATTGTTAAACAAATCAAAATATAGTTTATATTTGAGATTCCTCAAAGTAGCCATCATTTGCTTTAATGACAGCTTTGCACAATATTGGCATTCCCTCAACCAGCTTCATGTGGCAGTCACCTGGAATGCATTTAAATTAAAAGGTGTGCATTGTTAAAAGTTAATTTGTGGAATTACTTACCTTCTTAATGTGTTGTGTTGTGAGGGTAGGGGTATACAGGGAGAGCCCTATTTGGTAAAAGACCAAGTCGATTTTATGACAAGAACAGCTGAAATCAGCAAAGATAAATGACAGTCCATCATTACTTTAAGACATGGTCAATCAATACGGAAATATTTCAAGAACTTTGAAAGTGCAGTCGCAAAAAAACATAAAGCGCTATGATGAAACTGCCTCTCATAAGGATCACCACAGGAAAAGAGGACCCATAGTTTCTTCTGCTGCAGAGGTGAAGTTCATTAGAATTACCAGCCTCAGAAATTGCAGCCCAAATAAATGCTTCACGGAGTTCAAATAACATACACATCGCAACATCAACTGTTCAGAGGAGACTGGGTGAATCAGGCAATCGTGGTCAAATTTCTGCAAAGAAACCACTACTAAAGGACACCAGTAATAAGAAGAGACTTGCTTGGGCCAAGAAACACGAGCAATAAAAATTTGAATTCAAATTGAATGATCACAAAAATCCATCCTTTGGTATGATGATTCCAAATTTGCGATTTTTGGTTCCAAGCACCGTGATGCATGGAGAAGGAGGTGTGATGGTATGGGGTGCTTTGCTGGTGACACTGTCTGTGATTTATTTAGAATTCAAGGCACACTTAACCAGCATGGCTACCACAGCATTCTGCAGAGTTACGCCATCCCATCTGGTTTGCTCTTAGTGGGACTATCATTTGTTTTTCAACAGGACAATGACCCAACACACCTCCAGGCTGTGTAAGGGCAATTTGACCAAGAAGGAGAGTGATGGAGTGCTGCAGCAGATGACCTGGCCTCCAACATCACCCGACCTCAACCCAATTGAGATGGTTTGGGATGAGTTGGACCATAGAGTGAAGGAAAAGCAGCCAACAAGTGCTCAGCATATGTGGGAACTCAAGACTGTTCCAGGTGAAACTGGTTGAGGGAATGCCAAGAGTGTGCAACGCTGTCATCAAGGTAAAGGGTGGCTACTTTGAAGAATCTAAAATCTAAAATCTATTTTGATTTGTTTAACACTTATTTGGGTTACTATATGATTCCATACATGCTATTTCATAGGTTTGTCTTCACTATTTTTCTATAATGTAGAAAATAATAAAAAATAAAGAAAAACCCTTGAATGAGTAGATGTGTCTAAACTTTTGACTGGTTCTGTATATCTATACAAACATGTAAAGTGTTGGTCCCATGTTTCATGAGCTGAAATAAAAATATCCCAGAATTGTTCCATTCGCACAAAAAGCGTATTTCTTATTTGCCAAGATAATCCATCCGCCTGACAGGTGTGGCATATCAATAAGATGATTAAACAGCATGATCATTGCACAGGTGCACCTCATGCTGGGGACAGTGCAGTTTTGTGCCGTTTTGTCACACAATACAATGCCACAGATATCTCAAGTTTTGAGGGAGCGCACAATTGGCATTCTGACTGTAGGAATGTCCATCCAAAGCTGTTACCAGATAATTAAATGTTAATTTCTCTACCATAAGTTGCCTCCAGTGTCATTTTAGAGAATTTGGTAGTACATCCAACCGGCCTCAGAACCGCAGATTTTGTGTAACCACGTCAGCCCAGGGCCTCCACATCTGGCTTCTTCACCTGCAGGATTGTCAGAGACCAGCCAACCGGACAGCTGATGAAACTAAGTATTTCTCTATAATAAAGCCCTTCTATAGCAAAAAAAAATCATTCTGATTGGCGGGTCCTATGCCCTCCAAGGCCCACCCATAGCTGCACCCCTGCCCAGTTATGTGAAATCCGTAGATTAGGGCCTAATTAATATATTTAAATTGATTAATTTCCTTATATGAACTGTAACTCAGTAAAATCTTTGAAATTGTATGTTGCATTTATATTTTTGTTCAGTGTACTATTTACTTTGTACATTTCAGTAGATTATATAAAGGTACACTTTAAAGATGTGTTTCATGTTCAAACTATATTGTCAATCTATGGTTGTGCTCTCCGCTTATGAGTCGTAAAGGCATACTTTAATGATCGCCTTATGCCTTAGCATTGATGTGGCACAGTAGAGTACCCAAAACATGAGCACCAACTCATTGCTGTTATCACAGTAAACATCTTCCCAGACCTGATGTTGAGAAAGATAATGATGCTAATGAATCTTTGTTTTCCTGGGAGGTCCAATCAGAAATCCTACAGATGGCTGCTGCATGTAGCATTCAATCAGAGTGCATTACAAGTAGAGCGACCAGATTCTGAGAAAGAGGAACAACCTCCCACATTCCTCCAATCACCAGTCACGGTACTAACACTTTTTCCTTTTTACTAACAGGATAATGACCAGTAGCCCTTTCCTGCAGTCAAATGACCTAGTGGACTCATGGGTGGAATGTTATTCATATTTTTCATAATATCATAATTAAACTGACTTTTTTATGCAGAAAATCTGGTGTTTCTGTTTTTTATATTTCAGTCTTCTGTGATGTCTGTATATAAAGTGTAATTTTGGGATGTAAACTGAACACATTTCATCTCCATATCTGACAATGTACAGTTGTCTTCTTTTCTTTAAGCCCATAACCATGTGTGGTGTATACTTCTGTTTCAAAGTAGATTTGTTAAAGACTACCAAGAAACACTGTGTGTGACCCTGATTTAGCCCACTGCAGTTAAAGGTTAAACACAACTATTCCTTCATTAATGAAGGAGTGTTGTGTAATCAGATGTGTTAGATCTATTTTACTCCATGTTACATTTCTTTGGCACGGTTAGATTGTTAGATCATAGCCTCAATGGCACTGGCCAGTGTGTGGAACAGAGCTGAGGTAATGTTTGGCCTAACGTAGCACAACATTTGGCAGATATCCCCACCAGCAGAAGCAGTGGAGCACATTTTGCTGATCTTTGTCCCGAAACGGCATCGTGAAGGAGCCGCCTGCCTTGCGCTTTGCCAACATCCTCATTACCTATCCCGACATTCCCAAACCCACCGTCACTAATAGGTCGCTGTCTGCCATCCTCTGTTTCAAGGCTGTCCATCAACATTGTCCTCAATGGTTTTTATTGCGAAACTGAAATCTCAACAATGGAGTCTTTGTTTGATCCCACAGATGTTCCCAGACCACCACCTCTTCATGCTCTAGCTCCTCCAGCTGCAGAGCCCAGAAGCAGGACCCTGAGTCACAGGCTCCCCGCCTCTCCCTACAGAGGCCACGGACATTTCCCATACACAGCTCATGTCAGCTCCACACCCTGGCCCTTTGTTATGGCTATTACAGAGTCATTATGTGTATTCCTTATCATTGACATTGTGTTTAAGGGGGGTGGGGGGCTAACCATAGCACTGCCTGGAGTTTGCTAAACGGCATTGGCACTTGGATTGAAACCAGTGCTGTGGTCATATGACACAAAAAATAGAGGTCTTTGGCCACACACACCACTTCTGGGTTTGGTCTTTGAAAGAGAAATGCGTATGCAGAAAATACCTCATCCCTCCTGTAAAATATGGTGGTGTATCTTTGATGTTATAGGGCTAGTTTGCTTCCACTGTACTTGGGGCTCTTGTTAATGTCAACGGGGGTGGCAGGTAGCCTAGTGGTTAGAGCGTTGGGCCTGTAACCGAAAGGTTGCTAGATTGAATCCCCGAGTTGACAAGGTAAAAATCTGTCGTTCTGCCCCTGAACAAGAAAGTTAACCCACTGTTCCCAGCCTGTCACTGTAAATCAGAATTTGTTCTTAACTGGCTTGCCTAGTTAAATATAAAAAAATAAAACAGCATCATGAACTTCAGCCAAAAACCTGTTTGCCTCCGATAGGAGGCTGAAACTTGGTCAGAAGTGGATCTTCCAGCAAGAAAATAACACCAAGCACACATCAATGATCTGGAAAGATTCTGTATGGAGGAATAGTCTAAGGGCTTCACAGGCAAAAAGGGCTTCACAGGCAAGGATATTGCTGCCAGTAAGATTGCACCTAAATCAACCATTTGTCGGATCATCAAGAACTTCAAGGAGAGCGGTTCAATCAGATATGCAGCTGTTCAGGGAAGCTAGAAACCATTATACACAGGCAGTTAGAAAAGCCAAGGCTAGCTTTTTCAAGCAGAAATTTGCTTCCTGCAACACTAACTCAAAAACATTCTGGGACACTGTAAAGTCCATGGAGAATAAGAACACCTCCTCCCAGCTGCCCACTGCACTGAAGATAGGAAACACTGTCACCCCGGTGATATACAACTTTTCAGGGAAGTTAGGAACCAATATACACAGGCAGTTAGGAAAGCTAAGGCTATCTTTTTTAAACACTAATTTTTATCCTGCAGTACAAACTCAAAAAAAAAGTTCTGGGACACTGTAAAGTCCATGGAGAATAAGAGCACCTCATCCCAGCTACGCACTGCTCTGAGGCTAGGAAACACTGTTACAACTAACAAATCCACTATAATTGAGAATTTCAATAAGCATTTCTCTACGGCTGGCCATGCTTTCCACCTGGCTACCCCTACCCCGGTCAACTGCCCTGCACCCTCCACAGCAACCCGTCCAAGCCCACACCATTTCTCCTTCACCCATATCCAGACAGCTGATGTTCTGAAAGAGCTGCAAAATCTGGACCCCTACAAATCAGCCGGGCTAGACAATCTGGACCCTTTCTTTCTAAAATTATCTGCCGAAATTGTTGCCACCCCTATTACTAGCCTGTTCAAACTCTCTTTCGTGTCGTCTAAGATTCCCAAAGATTGGAAAGCAGCTGCGGTCATCCCCCTCTTCAAAGGGGGGGACACTCTTGACCCAAACTGCTACAGACCTATATCTATCCTACCATGCCTTTCTAAGGTCTTCGAAAGCCAAGTCAACAAACAGATTACCGACCATTTCGAATCTCACCATACCTTCTCTGCTATGGAATCTGGTTTCAGAGCTGGTCATGGGTGCACCTCAGCCACGCTCAAGGTCCTAAACGATATCTTAACCGCCATCGATAAGAAACATTACTGTGCAGCCATATTCATTGATCTGGCCAAGGCATTCGACTCTGTCAATCACCACATCCTCATCGGCAGACTCGACAGCCTTGGTTTCTCAAATGATTGCCTCGCCTGGTTCACCAACTACTTCTCTGATAGAGTTCAGTGTGTCAAATCGGAGGGTCTGCTGTCCGGACCTCTGGCAGTCTCTATGGGGGTGCCACAGGGTTCAATTCTTGGACCGACTCTCTTCTCTGTATACATCAATGAGGTCGCTCTTGCTGCTGGTGAGTCTCTGATCCACCTCTATGCAGACGACACCATTCTGTATACTTCTGGCCCTTCTTTGGACACTGTGTTAACAACCCTCCAGGCAAGCTTCAATGCCATACAACTCTCCTTCCGTGGCCTCCAATTGCTCTTAAATACAAGTAAAACTAAATGCATGCTCTTCAACTGATCACTACCTGCACCTACCCGCCTGTCCAACATCACTACTCTGGAAGGCTCTGACTTAGAATACGTGGACAACTACAAATACTTACAAATACAACCAGGTGTCTGGTTAGACTGTAAACTCTCCTTCCAGACCCATATCAAACATCTCCAATCCAAAGTTAAATCTAGAATTGGCTTCCTATTTCGCAACAAAGCATCCTTCACTCATGCTGCCAAACATACCCTTGTAAAACTGACCATCCTACCAATCCTCAACTTTGGCGATGTCATTTACAAAATAGCCTCCAATACCCTACTCAACAAATTGGATGCAGTCTATCACAGTGCAATCCGTTTTGTCACCAAAGCCCCATATACTACCCACCATTGCGACCTGTACGCTCTCGTTGGCTGGCCCTCGCTTCATACTCATCGCCAAACCGACTGGCTCCATGTCATCTACAAGACCCCGCTAGGTAAAGTCCCCCCTTATCTCAGCTCGCTGGTCACCATAGCATCTCCCACCTGTAGCACACGCTCCAGCAGGTATATCTCTCTAGTCACCCCCAAAACCAATTCTTTCTTTGGCCGCCTCTCCTTCCAGTTCTCTGCTGCCAATGACTGGAACGAACTACAAAAATCTCTGAAACTGGAAACACTTATCTCCCTCACTAGCTTTAAGCACCAACTGTCAGAGCAGCTCACAGATTACTGCACCTGTAGATAGCCCACCTATAATTTAGCCCAAACAACTACCTCTTTCCCAACTGTATTTAATTTATTTATTTTGCTCCTTTGCCCCCCATTATTTTTATTTCTACTTTGCACATTCTTCCATTGCAAAACTACCATTCCAGTGTTTTACTTGCTATATTGTATTTACTTTGCCACCATGGTCTTTTTTGCCTTTACCTCCCTTCTCACCTCATTTGCTCACATCGTATATAGACTTGTTTATACTGTATTATTGACTGTATGTTTGTTTTACTCCATGTGTAACTCTGTGTCGTTGTATCTGTCGAACTGGTTTGCTTTATCTTGGCCAGGTCGCAATTGTAAATGAGAACTTGTTCTCAACTTGCCTACTTGGTTAAATAAAGGTGGAAAAAAAATTGTTCTGAAGGCTTCAGGGCGCCCAAGAAAGTCAAGCAAGCGCCAGAACCATCTCCTAAAGTTGATTCAGCTGCGGAATTGGGGCACCACCAGTACAGAGCTTGCTCAGGAATGGCAGCAGGCAGGTGTGAGTCCAGCTGCACGCACAGTTAGGCGAAGACTTTTGGAGGATGGCCTGGTGTCAAGAAGGGCAGCAAAGAAAACATCAGGGACAGACTGATATTCTGCAAAAGGTACAGGGATTGGACTGCTGAGGACTGGGGTAAAATCATTTTCTCTGATGAATCCCCTTTCCAATTGTTTGGGGCATCCGGAAAATGCTTGTCCGGAGAAGACAAGGTGAGCGCTACCATCAGTCCTGTGTCATGCCAACAGTAAAGCATCCTGAGACTATTCATGTGTGGGGTTACTTCTCAGCTCACTTACAATGTTGCCTAAGAACACAGCCATGAATAAAGAATGGTACCAACACATCCTCCAAGAGCAACTTCTCCCAACCATCCAGGAACAGTTTGGTGACGAACAATGCATTTTCCAGCATGATGGAGCACCTTGCCGTAAGGAAAAGGTGATAACTAAGTGGCTCAGGGAACAAAACTCCCCAGACCTTAATCCCATTGTGAACTTGTGGGCAATCCTCAAGAGGCGGGTGGACAAACAAAAACCCACAAATTCTGACAAACTCCAAGCATTGATTATGCAAGAATGGGCTGCCATCAGTCAGGATGTGGCCCAGAAGTTCATTGACAGCATGCCTGGGCGGATTGCAGAAGGCTTGAAAAAGACCTTTGAAAAAGCCTTTGACACTTATGAAATGCTTGTAATTATACTTCAGTATTCCATAGTAACATCTGACAAAAATATCTAAAGACACTGAAGCGGTAAACTTTGTGGAAATTCATATTTGTGTGATTCTCAAAACCTTTGGCCACGACTGTACACTAGATGCTTTAGACCCTAGCATGGGTAACACTTCATAATAAAGTTAAAACATTTATTAGGCATGCAGAGTTCTCACCAAATGTTAAGCTAGTTATTTACACAAACACGTTTAAATTACGTATTAATGATTCGTAACATAAGATAATTTATAAAGATGTTTAATATAGGTCCTTATAAACCGTTCCCTAATCATTAGCAGTCTTTTTGCAGTCACTAATCGAAATAATTTCATCTACAGTGCATCTAATATTGTAACACACTACATAAAGTAGACAAAATATAGACACATGAATATAGGAATTAACGTTCATTTTAAATGAACAGGATGAAAAGCTAATACAATAAAACAGTAAAACCAAAGAACAATAAAATGATTGAAAGAAGGCGTGTTTGATATACAACCCTCAATGGTATTGTAGATACCCCTACCTGTATTCTCCATCACATAATAAACAGAGCAAGTGCACTTCTGTCAAGTCAAATGTTGTTTGCATTGTACTCAGTCCGTCCATTAGATTTACAAACCCTCCTTGTGTTAAGCAATTCTAATCAGTATCCGAGATTTAAGGAACTGTTTTGTAAGGTGCATTACAGTGCAATGGAACATAACTTGACAACAAAAGTATTACAGTCTACTAAACATATTTATTTAAGTAGAATGCATTATGAAAAAACAAAACTCAAATATTAAAATCAAAAACGCTAAATCTACATTTATTCACAAAGCATTTTTGCAGTTTGGGTTGAGTACTTTCTCATGGACCATGTCAATGTTCAACACTTACAATATCAAACCATGCAACCTGTTTGGTCATCCCTGTTATTGACTGTCTAGAATCAGGGCTATCCAACTCTGTTCATCGAGAGCTGCCGTCCAGGAACTGGGTTAGAGAGCCCTGGTCTAGAACTTTAACCAGGTAGACCGTATCCACCTGAGACTGCCCCAAAAAACATGTTTTAGTGAACACAATAATTAACATCATAGTGTAAACATAGCTTCATACAACACAAAAGGGCTGCATTTAGACAGGCAGCCAAATGCAGATCTTTTTGTCACTAATTGCTCTTTTGTTTAACCAGATCAGCTCTGAAAAAAGATCTGTCAAGAGATGTGATTGGTCAAAAGACCAATTAGGGGAAAATATATCAGTATTGGGCTGCTTGTGTAAACGCAGCCTATGGTACATTTAAACATTGCTTTATACACCAACTGGAAACAAATAGAATGGGAACAAAAGTGCCCACTATACCACAGATCATTCCCCTTAGGCTTTGCTGTAATAACTATGTACATACTAAATGATTTTCATTGTGATGAGCAATGATACAGTGCTGAACCGATAACTGACTCTGCATATCCCCTCTTGCCAAGTCAAACTATGACAAAAAAACAGTATTTTTCTCAAAGTTTTCACAGTTCAAGCATTAGAATGAAGATCCAGAGATCCCCACTTTCCCAAATGCGCACCTCAACTAGTTGATTATTGTGGCAGCTGCAGTGCAGAGATTGCCATCTTTTTAAGTCGAGCTTGATCTATGAAGCCTTTTGTGCCCTCTCCTCCACATACAGTTGCATCTAAACAAAGAAAATATGTTGTGACATACAAATTTTACACAACATGAAATTATTCACATTCAAACAATATTACCGTCTATTAGTATGGGCTTTCATACAAGTGTCGTAATCTTCACAAAGAACCATGCCATTGCTTACTTTCACAATGTCTGATGTCATGGTCTTCAGGGGTATGAGCCTGGGCTCCTGCATGTGTACTTCCTGCTCATCTGCAACTATCCATGGAAAATCCTGGAGGGGAACATGACAACATCACATGTGGAGTGTACAGGCCCACACACTAGAATACAACATATATGATTGAATGCAGGTACACAAACAAGTCAGTGTATTACAATAAACACATACAGTATTGAAACGTCATGTTTGTGACAACACTGACCTTGATGACCTGCACCTTCTCCATGTTGCGGGTGGCAGCCTCCCTGGTGTGGACCAGCACTGTAAACGTACATCCTGGGACAGTGGAAAGTAAATAGACATATTACAATACTATGACTGCTGCTAGACAACAACTTAACAGAAATTGTATACTGTATGTATAATGTGTATTATTATATTGTATAATAACAGGGCACATTTGGAAAAGAGACCTAGGTCTCAATATGACTTCCCTGTCAAAACAAAGGTAAATTATATATATATATATAAAACATTTGTTTGGGAACGCAAGACTTATATAGCAGCAGACCTCCAGCTATCGATTTTCACACAGAGATGTTTCTCACTGAGTGTCTCTCCATTCTTCCATCTTACCCGGTGGGTTGTTTTCCAGAACTGCATCACATACACTGATCTTCAGGATAACCGCCCTCAGTAACTGTTCCACGTGTGACAGCAATGTATCAGAGCTGTAGAGCCAGAAGAGTAACTAGTATAAGCTCAAGGTATCGAAAAGGGCAATCCAACAACAAACCATATTAAATCAAATACAATTGTATTCGGCGCATGTGACAAATACAACAGGTGTAGACTTCACCTCGAAATGCTTAATTACGAGCCCTAAAAAGTATGAACATTTGAGAAAAAAAACATAACGGAAAATAGTAACACATTAAAATAACAAGGCTACATACAAGGAGTAATGGTACAGAGTCAATGTGTTTGGGGTACAAGGTAGTTGGTGATTGAGGTAATATGTACATGTAGATAGGGGTAAAAGTGACTAGGCAATCAGGATAGATAGTAGCATTAGAGTGTGTGAAGAGTGTGTCTATGTGTGAGTATGTGGCGTCAATATGCATGTGTTTTGTGTGTGTGAGCATATGTAGTGCGCGTGTGTGTTTGTTGGAGTGGCAGAGTAGTGTGTGAGTAGATTCCAGTGAGTGTACATAGAGCCAGTGTACATAGAGCCAGTGTACCAGAGTCAGTGTACATAGAGCCAGTGTACATAGAGCCAGTGTACATAGAGCCAGTGTACATAGAGCCAGTGTACCAGAGCCAGTGTACATAGAGTCAGTGTACAGAGAGCCAGTGTACATAGAGCCAGTGTACATAGAGCCAGTGTACATAGAGCCAGTGTACATAGAGCCAGTGTACATAGAGCCAGTGTACATAGAGCCAGTGTACATAGAGCCAGTGTACCAGAGTCAGTGTACATAGAGCCAGTGTACCAGAGTCAGTGTACATAGAGCCAGTGTACCAGAGTCAGTGTACATAGAGCCAGTGTACATAGAGCCAGTGTACATAGAGCCAGTGTACATAGAGCCAGTGTACATAGAGCCAGTGTACATAGAGCCAGTGTACATAGAGCCAGTGTACATAGAGCCAGTGTACATAGAGCCAGTGTACATAGAGCCAGTGTACATAGAGCCAGTGCACCAGAGTCAGTGAAACTAAAAAAGGGGACAATGCAAATAGTCCAGGTGGGCATTTGAATAACTGTTCAACAGTCTTATGGCTTGGGGGTAAAAGCTGTTCAGGATCCTTTTGGTCCCAGACTTGGCGCTCCAGTACCGCTGCTGTGCAGTAGCAGAGAGAACAGTCTATGACTTGGGTGGCTGGAGTCTTTGAAAAAGGTTTGGGCCTTCGTCTGAAACCGCCTGGTACAGAGGTCCTGGACGGCAGGGAGCTTGGTCCCAGTGATGTACTGGGCCGTACGAACTACCTTCTGTAGCGCATTACGGACGGATGCCAAGCCATTGCAGCCAGTCAAGATGGTCTCATTGGTGCAGCTGTATAACCTTTTGAGGATGTATTTCAACCTTCAACCTTCTGAGGGGGAAGAGGTGTTGTCATGCCCTATTCACAACTGTGTTGGTGTTTGGACCATGATAGGTCCTTAGTGATGTGGACACAGAGGAACTTGAAGCTCTCGACCCACTCCACTACAGCCCTGTTGATGTGAATGGGGGTGTGCTCAGTCCTCCATTTCCTGTAGTCCATGATCAGCTCCTTTGTCTTGCTGACGTTGAGGGAGAGGTTGTTGTCCTGGTACCACACTGCTAGGTGTCTGACCTCCTCCCGGTAGGTGGTCTCATCATTGTCAGTGATAAGGCCTACCACAATCGTATCATCTGCAAACCGAATGATGGTGTTGGAGTTGTGCGCGCCACAGTCGTGGGTGAACAGGGGGTACAGGAGGGGACTAAGCATGCACCCCTGAGGGTCATCACCTGGGGGCTACACATCAGGGGCTGCCCATCCAGGTGCAGAGGGAGATGTTCAGTCCCGCGGTCCTGAGCTTAATGATGAGCTTAAAGGAGAACTATGGTGTTGAACGTGATGAGCAGTAGTCAATGAACACCATTCTCACATTGGTGTTCCTTTTGTCCATGTGGGAAAAGGGCAATGTGGAGTGCAATATAGATTGCATCAGAGATTGCATCATCTGTGGATCTGTTGGGGCGGTATGCGAATAAGAGTAGGTCTAGGGTGTCTGGGATGATGGTGTTGATGTAAGCCATGACCAGCCTTTCAAAGTATTTTATGGCTACAGATTATTTTATTTCACCTTTATTTAACCAGGTAGGCTAGTTGAGTACAAATTCTCATTTGCAACAATCGATGGCGGTTATGATATCGTTTAAAGAAGGTTGTTTAGGACCTTGAGCGTGGCTGAGGTGCACTCATGACCAGCTCTGAAACCAGATTGCATATTGGAGAATGTACGGTGAGATTCAAAGTAGTCGGTAATCTGTTTGTTAACTTTGCTTTCAAAGACCTTAGAAAGGCAGGGTAGGATAGATATAGGTCTGTAGCAGTTTAGGTCTAGAGTGTCTCCCCCTTTGAAAAGGGGGATGACCGCGGCAGCTTTCCAATCTTTGGGAATCTCAGACGATACGAAAGAGAGTTTGATCAGGCTAGTAATAGGGGTTGCAACAATTGCGGCAGATAATTTTAGAAAGAGAGGATCCAGATTATCTAGCCCGGCTGATTTGTAGGGGTCCAGATTTTGCAGCTCTTTCAGAACATAAGCTATCTGGATTTAGGTAAAGGAGAAGTGGGGAGGTTTGGGCAAGTTGCTGTGGAGAGCGCAGGGCAGTTGACCGGGGTAGGGGTAGCCAGGTGAAAAGCATGGCCAGCTGTAGAAAAATGCTTACTGAAATTCTCAATTATTGTGGATTTATCAGTAGTGACAGTGTCTCCTAGCCTCAGTGCAGTGGGTAGCTGGGAGAAGGTGCTCTTATTCTCCGTGGACTTTATAGTGTCCCAGGACCTTTTTGAGTTTGTACTACAGGATGCACATTTCTGATTGAAAAAGCTAGCCTTAGCCTTCCTAACTGCCTGTGTATATTGGTTCCTAACTTCCCTGAAAAGTTGCATATCACCGGGGCAATTCGATGCTAATGCAGAACGCCACAGGATGTTTTTATGCTGGTCAAGGGCAGACAGGTCTGGAGTGAACCATGGGCTATATCTATTCCTGGTTCAAATCTTTTTTAATGGAGCATGCTTATTTAAGATGGTGGGGAAGGCAATTTTAAAGAATAACCAGGCATCCTCTACTGACGGGATGAGGTCAATATCATTCCAGGATACCCCGGCCAGGTCGATTAGAAAGGCCTGTTCGCTGAAGTGTTTTAGGGAGATGTGAGTGCTACTGGACAAAAAGTAATTTAGACACATTACCTTGGCGTTCTTGGGGACAGGGACTACGGTGGTCTGCTTGAAACATGTAGGTATTAAAGACTAGGGTTGTCATGATGCCATTATCGTGATACAACGATACTGGATTTTCCATGGCAAAAAGGAAAACACAAAGCAGACGAAACACTTTGGTCCTTTAAAAAAAAATCTACTGTACATAAAATATTATGTTCTATATCTTGGAAAATGAATGTGATTCTGGGTGACAACATAAAGCTTTCCAACATTAAGACTATTTTCCTCAGAAACTGTTGCCCGTTTCACGTTTTTTTCCCTTGCCATGACACATCGGAGTATCGCAATACTGGTATCGTGACAACCCTATCAGAGAAGTTGAACATGTCAGTGAAGATATATACACTCACCTGATGGATAAAAGAGGAGGCTGTGAAATCTCAAAGACAAATCTCTCAACTGGATGATGCTCTTTGTCCATGATGACCACAACCACTTTTTCTGCATCATTCTGAGGGAGAAATGTAGAACTTCATGCGAGTAATATGTACTCAAAAAAAGGTGTGCCCTCATGCAATAACATATTTAGCATGGTGAGCCATTGGGTTTGCAAAACTATGTCAATCATATGTAGACTAATGTATTCTCTCACCTTCTCAATG
This sequence comes from Oncorhynchus gorbuscha, assembly GCF_021184085.1. Lineage (NCBI taxonomy): Eukaryota > Metazoa > Chordata > Actinopteri > Salmoniformes > Salmonidae > Oncorhynchus > Oncorhynchus gorbuscha. The sequence goes on along the minus strand of NC_060182.1, from coordinate 29,461,524 downwards.
AGGGGTTTTACACAGTGAAGAGTATCATGGATGTATTGGTTCAGCTCTGGGTGGCATGACATCTAGAAGGTAATGCAACATAAGTGATGGATATTTTGCAGATAACCGTTAATAGTAGCTGAATAGTTATTACCCCGGTGATATTATAACCTTACCTGTACAGGTACATTGTATTTCTTTCTCTTCTGGAATATTCCAGATGGGTACACCTCTCGTACATAGAGGATGAGATGAATAGCCACTTCCAAAAACTCACACAAGATGTCAGCCACCACTGCAAAATAAGACAAGCAGTAACGAAGCTTGAGTCTATATGAAAATGAAATTGTTAATTGAAATGCACATTTTACAGGTCGATGTAAAATAATTTATATAGCTAGCTACCTTGTCCAAAATTGAGGTCTTGTCTTGTTAGCGTTGTCATTTTCTGGTGGCTGAGAGATGAGAACACAAATAATGTCAATGATATGAGGCGAACGTTTCAAACGTCAAAAAAAGGAATTGCAACATGGAACAATTCAACCTCTGAAAAACGTAAGACTGTCGTTTGTAAATCTGTTCTCAGAATTTAATCATAATATACAGCAAAGATGCGAATAATACCTGCAACGTCTGTATATTTGTTTACATCCAATGCTTCTTGTCGTCGCTTGGTTATGACGTTTAAATGGCGCACACTGATATCTTGAAAACACACTAGTTGACGTATTGTGTGCGCTGTGTTGAAACCTCCGTTCCCCCATCTTGGCACTCCCCCACCACTGTAAAGACATATTTCGGAAGCTATAGAATACATTTATTAATTTCTACATTCGTTTTGCCACATTTATTATATTACAGATCCCTTAATTAATGCATACCTTAAAATTATAGTATGTGATCTAAGCATATGCATATGCTTAGCTCACATATATACAGTACCAGTCAAAAGTTTGAACACACCTACTTATTCAATGATTTTTCACTATTTTTTACATTGTAGAATAACAGTGAAGACACCAAAACCATGAAATAACACATATGGAATTATCCAGTAACCCAAAAAGTGTTAAACAAATCCAAATATGTTTTATATGTGAGATTCTTCAAAGTAGCCACCCTTTGCATCGATGACAGCTTTGCACACTCTTGGCATTCTGTCAACCAGTTTCATGAGAAGTCACCTGGAATACATTTCAATGAACAGGTGTGCCTTGTTAAAAGTTCATTTGTGGAATTGCTTTCCTTCTTTATGCATTTGAGCCAATCAGTTGTGTTGTGACAAGGTTGGGGTGGTATACAGAAGACAGTCCTATTTTGGTAAAAGACCAAGTCCATGTTATAGCAAGAACAGCTCAAATAAGCAAAGAAAAATCACAGGCCATCATAGCTTTTAGACATAAAGGTCAGTCAATACGGAGCATTTCAAGAACTTTGAACGTTTCTTCAAGTGAAAAAAACATCAAGCGTTATGATGAAACTGGTTCTCGAAGGACCGCCACAGGAATGGAAGACCTAGAGTTACCTCTGCTGCAGAGGAGAAGTTCATTAAGAGTTACCAGCCTCAGAAATTGCAGCCCAAATAAATGCTTCACAGAGTTCAAATAACAAACACATCTCAATATTAACTGTTCAGAGTAGACTGCCCTTAATCAGGCCTTCATGGTTGAATTGCTGCAAAGAAACCACTACTAAAAAGACAACAATAAGAAGAAGATACTTGCTTGGGCCAAGAAATACGGTGAAAATCTGTCCTTTCGTTTGATGAGTCCAAATTTGAGATTTTTGGTTCCAATAGCCGTGACTTTGTGAGACGCAGAGTAGGTGAACAGATGATCTCCGCATGTGTGGTTCCCACCGTGAAGCATGGAGAAGGAGGTGTGATGGTGCTTTGCTGGTGACACTGTCAGTGATTTATTTAGAATTCAAGGCACACTTAACCAGCATGGCTACCACAGCATAATGCAGCAATACGCCATCCCATCTGGTTTGCGGTTAGTGGTACTATCATTTGTTTTTCAACGGTTACTACATGATTCTATATGTGTTATTTCATTTTTAAATTTATTTATTTAACCTTTATTTAACCAGGAAGGGCTCATTGAGATTTAAAATCTATTTTTCAAGAGCGTCCTGGCCAAGATAGGCAGCACCAAGTCATTACAAAAATTACAGACAAACAACAAGAAAAACTACAAGTAATCTAGTAAAAACCATAGAATTCACAAGAGTATAACAAAATCAAAAACAGCAAATTCAAAACATTGATAGATCAGTGTCATGTTTGTCATTTATTATCATGTCTTGTCCCTGTGCTCCCCATGCTATTCGTTTCCCTCTGCTGGTCTTATTTGGTTCTTTCCCTCCTTCTATCCCTCTCTCTCCCCCTCCCTCTCTCACTCTCTCGCTCTCTCTTCTCTCTATCGTTCCGTTCCTGCTCCCAGCTGTTCCTATTCCCCTAATCATCATTTAGTCTTCCCACACCTGTTCCCGATCCTTTCCCCTGATTAGAGTCCCTATTTATTCCTTTGTGATCCGTTCCTGTCCCGTCGGTTCCTTGTATTGTATTCACCATGCTGTGATTGCGTTTCGCCCTGTCCTGTCGTGTTTTTGCTGTGATTGTGTATCGCCCTGTCCTGTCGTGTTTTTTTGCCTTCATCAGATGCTGCGTGTGAGCAGGTGTCTCTGTCGACTACGGCCTGCGCCTACCCGAAGCGACCTGCAGTCTGTGGCCGCTTCTCCAGTTATTTCCCCTCTACAAGTCTAGAGGATTTCTGTTATTCCCTGTTTGGACTTATATAAACTCTGTTTCTGTTAAGTCGCTTTTGGGTCCTCTTTCACCTGCATGACAGAAGGAACCGACCAAGGAATGGACCCAGCGACTTCAGACGCTCGTTACACTGCCGTCGAGATCCAAGGAGCCATGCTCGGCAGACACGAGCAGGAATTGTCTGCTGCTCGCCATGCCGTGGAAAACCTGGCTGCTCAGGTTTCCGACCTCTCTGGACAGTTCCAGAGTCTACGTCTCGTGCCACCTGTTACTTCCTGGCCTGCCGAGCCTCCAGAACCTAGGGTTAATAACCCACCTTGCTACTCCGGGCAGCCCACTGAGTGCCGCTCCTTTCTCACGCAGTGTGAGATTGTGTTCTCTCTCCAACCCAACACATACTCTAGAGAGAGAGCTCGGGTTGCTTACGTCATTTCACTCCTTACTGGCCGGGCTCGAGAATGGGGCACAGCTATCTGGGAGGCAAGGGCTGATTGCTCTAACAAATTCCAGAACTTTAAAGAGGAGATGATTCGGGTTTTTGACCGTTCAGTTTTTGGTGGGGAGGCTTCTAGGGCCCTGGCTTCCTTATGCCAAGGTGAACGGTCCATAACGGATTATTCCATTGAGTTTCGCACTCTTGCTGCCTCTAGTGAGTGGAACGAGCCGGCGCTGCTCGCTCGTTTTCTGGAGGGACTCCACGCAGTGGTTAAGGATGAGATTCTCTCCCGGGAGGTTCCTTCAGATGTGGACTCTTTGATTGCTCTCGCCATCCGCATAGAACGACGGGTAGATCTTCGTCACCGGGCTCGTGGAAGAGAGCTCGCATCAACGGTGTTTCCCTGCTCCGCATCGCAACCATCTCCCTCCTCTGGCTTTGAGACTGAGCCCATGCAGCTGGGAGGGATTCGCATCTCGAATAAGGAGAGGGAACGGAGGATCACCAACCGCCTGTGCCTCTATTGCGGAGTTGCTGGACATTTTGTTAATTCATGTCCAGTAAAAGCCAGAGCTCATCTGTAAGCGGAGGGCTACAGGTGAGCGCAACTACTCAAGTCTCTCCATCAAGGTCCTGTACTACTTTGTCGGTCCACCTACGCTGGACCGGTTCGGGTGCTACATGTAGTGCCTTGATAGACTCTGGGGCTGAGGGTTGTTTCATGGACGAAGCATGGGTTCGGAAACATGACATTCCTTTCAGAGAGTTAGATAAGCCTACGCCCATGTTCGCCTTAGATGGTAGTCATCTTCCCAGTATCAGATTTGAGACACTACCTTTAACCCTCACAGTATCTGGTAACCACAGTGAGACTATTTCTTTTTTGATTTTCCGTTCACCGTTTACACCTGTTGTTTTGGGTCATCCCTGGCTAGTATGTCATAATCCTTCTATTAATTGGTCTAGTAATTCTATCCTATCCTGGAACGTTTCTTGTCATGTGAAGTGTTTAATGTCTGCCATCCCTCCCGTTTCTTCTGTCCCTACTTCTCAGGAGGAACCTGGCGATTTGACAGGAGTGCCGGAGGAATATCATGATCTGCGCACGGTCTTCAGTCGGTCCCGAGCCAACTCCCTTCCTCCTCACCGGTCGTATGATTGTAGTATTGATCTCCTTCCGGGGACCACTCCTCCTCGAGGTAGACTATACTCTCTGTCGGCTCCCGAACGTAAGGCTCTCGAGGATTATTTGTCTGTGTCTCTTGACGCCGGTACCATAGTGCCTTCTTCCTCTCCGGCCGGGGCGGGGTTCTTTTTGTTAAGAAGAAGGACGGTACTCTGCGCCCCTGCGTGGATTATCGAGGGCTGAATGACATAACGGTTAAGAATCGTTATCCGCTTCCCCTTATGTCATCAGCCTTCGAGATTCTGCAGGGAGCCAGGTGCTTTACTAAGTTGGACCTTCGTAACGCTTACCATCTCGTGCGCATCAGAGAGGGGGACGAGTGGAAAACGGCGTTTAACACTCCGTTAGGGCATTTTGAGTACCGGGTTCTGCCGTTCGGTCTCGCCAATGCGCCAGCTGTTTTTCAGGCATTAGTTAATGATGTTCTGAGAGACATGCTGAACATTTTTGTTTTTGTCTATCTTGACGATATCCTGATTTTTTCTCCGTCACTCGAGATTCATGTTCAGCACGTTCGACGTGTTCTACAGCGCCTTTTAGAGAATTGTCTCTACGTAAAGGCTGAGAAGTGCTCTTTTCATGCCTCCTCCGTTACTTTTCTCGGTTCCGTTATTTCCGCTGAAGGCATTCAGATGGATTCCGCTAAGGTCCAAGCTGTCAGTGATTGGCCCGTTCCAAGGTCACGTGTCGAGTTGCAGCGCTTTTTAGGTTTCGCTAATTTCTATCGGCGTTTCATTCGTAATTTCGGTCAAGTTGCTGCCCCTCTCACAGCTCTTACTTCTGTCAAGACGTGTTTTAAGTGGTCCGGTTCCGCCCAGGGAGCTTTTGATCTTCTAAAAGAACGTTTTACGTCCGCTCCTATCCTCGTTACTCCTGACGTCACTAGACAATTCATTGTCGAGGTTGACGCTTCAGAGGTAGGCGTGGGAGCCATTCTATCCCAGCGCTTCCAGTCTGACGATAAGGTTCATCCTTGCGCTTATTTTTCTCATCGCCTGTCGCCATCTGAGCGCAACTATGATGTGGGTAACCGTGAACTGCTCGCCATCCGCTTAGCCCTAGGCGAATGGCGACAGTGGTTGGAGGGGGCGACCGTTCCTTTTGTCGTTTGGACAGACCATAAGAACCTTGAGTACATCCGTTCTGCCAAACGACTTAATGCCCGTCAAGCTCGTTGGGCGTTGTTTTTCGCTCGTTTCGAGTTTGTGATTTCTTACCGTCCGGGTAGCAAGAACACCAAGCCTGATGCCTTATCCCGTCTGTTTAGTTCTTCTGTGGCTTCTACTGATCCCGAGGGGATTCTTCCTTATGGGCGTGTTGTCGGGTTAACAGTCTGGGGAATTGAAAGACAGGTTAAGCAAGCACTCACGCACACTGCGTCGCCGCGCGCTTGTCCTAGTAACCTCCTTTTCGTTCCTGTTTCCACTCGTCTGGCTGTTCTTCAGTGGGCTCACTCTGCCAAGTTAGCGGGTCATCCCGGTGTTCGAGGCACTCTTGCGTCTATTCGCCAGCGCTTTTGGTGGCCGACTCAGGAGCGTGACACGCGCCGTTTCGGCCGTGGCTGCTTGTTCGGACTGCGCGCAGACTAAGTCGGGTAACTCTCCTCCTGCCGGTCGTCTCAGACCGCTCCCATTCCTTCTCGACCATGGTCTCACATTGCCTTAGACTTCATTACCGGTCTGCCTTTGTCTGCGGGGAAGACTGTGATTCTGACGGTTGTCGATAGGTTCTCTAAGGCGGCACATTTCATTCCCCTCGCTAAACTTCCTTCCGCTAAGGAGACGGCACAAATCATTATTGAGAATGTATTCAGAATTCATGGCCTCCCGTTAGACGCCGTTTCAGACAGAGGCCCGCAATTCACGTCACAGTTTTGGAGGGAGTTCTGTCGTTTGATTGGTGCGTCCGTCAGTCTCTCTTCCGGGTTTCATCCCCAGTCTAACGGTCAAGCAGAGAGGGCCAATCAGACGATTGGTCGCATACTACGCAGCCTTTCTTTCAGAAACCCTGCGTCTTGGGCAGAACAGCTCCCCTGGGCAGAATACGCTCACAATTCGCTTCCTTCGTCTGCTACCGGGTTATCTCCGTTTCAGAGTAGTCTGGGTTACCAGCCTCCTCTGTTCTCATCCCAGCTTGCCGAGTCCAGCGTTCCCTCCGCTCAAGCGTTTGTCCAACGTTGTGAGCGCACCTGGAGGAGGGTGAGGTCTGCACTTTGCCGTTACAGGGCACAGACGGTGAGAGCCGCCAATAAACGCAGGATTAAGAGTCCAAGGTATTGTTGCGGCCAGAGAGTGTGGCTTTCCACTCGCAACCTTCCTCTTACGACAGCTTCTCGTAAGTTGACTCCGCGGTTCATTGGTCCGTTCCGTGTCTCCCAGGTCGTCAATCCTGTCGCTGTGCGACTGCTTCTTCCGCGACATCTTCGTCGCGTCCATCCTGTCTTCCATGTCTCCTGTGTTAAGCCCTTTCTTCGCACCCCGTTCGTCTTCCCTCCCCCCTCCCGTCCTTGTCGAGAGCGCACCTATTTACAAGGTACATAAGATTATGGACATGCGTTCTCGGGGACGGGGTCACCAATACCTAGTGGATTGGGAGGGTTACGGTCCTGAGGAGAGGAGTTGGGTTCCGTCTCGGGACGTGCTGGACCGTTCACTCATCGATGATTTCCTCCGTTGCCGCCAGGATTCCTCCTCGAGTGCGCCAGGAGGCGCTCGGTGAGTGGGGGTACTGTCATGTTTGTCATTTATTATCATGTCTTGTCCCTGTGCTCCCCATGCTATTCGTTTCCCTCTGCTGGTCTTATTTGGTTCTTTCCCTCCTTCTATCCCTCTCTCTCCCCCTCCCTCTCTCACTCTCTCGCTCTCTCTTCTCTCTATCGTTCCGTTCCTGCTCCCAGCTGTTCCTATTCCCCTAATCATCATTTAGTCTTCCCACACCTGTTCCCGATCCTTTCCCCTGATTAGAGTCCCTATTTATTCCTTTGTGATCCGTTCCTGTCCCGTCGGTTCCTTGTATTGTATTCACCATGCTGTGATTGCGTTTCGCCCTGTCCTGTCGTGTTTTTGCTGTGATTGTGTATCGCCCTGTCCTGTCGTGTTTTTTTGCCTTCATCAGATGCTGCGTGTGAGCAGGTGTCTCTGTCGACTACGGCCTGCGCCTACCCGAAGCGACCTGCAGTCTGTGGCCGCTTCTCCAGTTATTTCCCCTCTACAAGTCTAGAGGATTTCTGTTATTCCCTGTTTGGACTTATATAAACTCTGTTTCTGTTAAGTCGCTTTTGGGTCCTCTTTCACCTGCATGACAATCAGGGTATCAGTCTCAAGATCATTCATCAGTGATTTAAAAATACCAATCAGGACAAGTTCTTCCAGTTGAAAAGTATTTTGTAAGGCGTTCCAAGACGATGGCGCAGAGTACATTAAAAGCCCTTTTACCAAATTCAGTTCGGACATTTGGAACAGTTAGCAGGATAAAGTCCAGCGAACGAAGAGATTACCCACCACATTTCTGAACAATAGAAATGCACAAATAAAAAGGTTGTAAACACAAAATGGCTTTGTAAATGAAAGTATACCAGTGCCTGAGCCTATGAGTGACTAGAGAAGGCCAGCCAACCCTGGTATACAAAGTGCAGTGGTGCGTAAGGGTTTTGCAGTTTAAAATAAATCTCAAAGTGCCATGGTAAAGGGTGTCAAGTGATCTCAAACACTGAGCGGAAGCATTCATATATAAAATATCTCCATAGTTGTCACACCCTGGCCATAAAGAGGCTTTTATTCTCTATTTTGGTTAGGCCAGGGTGTGACTAGGGTGGTCATTCTATGTTCCTTATTCTATGTTTTTGTATTGCTTTGTTTTTGGACGGGTATGGTTCTCAATCAGGGACAGCTGTCTATCGTTGTCTCTGATTGAGAACCATACTTAGGTAGCTCTTGCCCACATGGGTTTTGTGGGTAGTTGCTTTCTGTTTTTGTGTCTGCACCAGACAGAACTGTTTCGGTCGTTGTTTTGTTAATCAGTGTTCAGTTCCATTAATAAAAGGATGAATACGTACCACACTGCACGTTGGTCCTCACCTTCTTCATACGACGACCGTTACAATAGTCCAGTAAGGGTATTAAATGTAGCTGATAATAGCCTCCTTCTGGCTTCAAATGAAAAACAGGCCTTATTCCTAAAATAAAATCCCAATTTCAGCTTCAATTTTTTTGTAAGTTGTTGAATATGCAATTTAAAAGAGAGGCCGCCATCAATTAAAATTCCAAGATATTTGTATGAGGTTACAACCTCAATCTCCTTGCCCTGACAGGTAGTAATAGGTGAAAGGTGCAGAGGTCTATTTCTTGCTTTAGAAAACACCGTTAGTGTAGTTTTGTCAGTATTGAGGATAAGCTTCAATTGACACAAGGTATGTTGAACAGTATAAAAAGTGGTTTGTAAGTTCTGGAAAGCTTTTGTAAGAGATGAGGCACAAAAGTAAATAACAGTATCATCAGCATAAAAATGAAGTTGTGCATTTTGGACATTTTTGTCTAAATCATTTATATAAATACAGAGTACAGAGCCTTGGGGCACACCATTAATGACAGACAATTTAACAGACATAAGCCCATCAAATTGAGTACACTGAGTTCTATCATACAGATAGTTAGCAAACCATGCAACTGCATGCTCTGAAAGACCTACACTCGACAATCTCTGCATTAGCATAGCATGATCAACTGTATCAAAAGCCTTAGAGAGATCAATAAAAAGTGAGACACAGTGCTATTTTTTGTCAAGGGTTTTGATGTCTTCACTATTATTCTACCAGGTAGAAAATAGTACAAATTAAGAAAAACTCTTGAATGAGCAGGTTTTGTATAAAACCATTTAAATTAAAGTATACTTTTTTTTGATTACTGTTACTGTCCCTACCACAAAAATATATATACTTAAAATAGATATAATTTTGTCCTTGAAACATTGATTTGAAATACTGTATAATTCCATGAATTTCTATGGGGGACTGCTCCTACTGGGGAATGCCAAATTATGGCCGACAGGTTGTTTCAAAGCCTCTCAATGGCCAATATACTGTATAGCATCAGCAATCCAGGGTTATATCCATCATTAGCGCACAAAAATAGCCAATGCACAAAAATGACTACACTTTTGAGCTCCATGGGGGCATTCTCATGTGGTAGAGAGAATCCCCTGGTCACCTATAGAGACCTGCTAAGAGGAAGGATGTTAAGTTCCACATGCCTTTCAATGCATGACTTTGAACACCTTGAAATGTATTTGTTGTAAGAAATGTGCAATATAAATAAAGTTTGATTTGATTGATGACATTACAGCAGTAGAATAGAGGACAAGTGCAGTTTTTCCATAAACTAATTGATAACTTGGGATTTTATCACTTGACATATAAATCATATAGTGGGAAGGATCCTACAAATTAAGACTGTGTGAATGCATGTACCACTTCAAATAAGCAAATACAGTTCCTTTGAATATTTGTCTCTGGTCATGAAACTACAACACAGGTTGGATGTCTAAACAAAGACCATTCTGAATGTCAATAGATTTTTAGATCCCTTATGATCCATGACAACATTCTAGAACTGAGTTAACACTCATCTAAGTCTGGTATCCGGGGTAGTCTCGTTAATATTAATAACATTGATTAAGTGTCTCTTTCCTTGTAGAATATTGACAGCAGTATAGAACACATTGTATTGCTAAGATGCTCAAACGTAACATAATAGCTACACTCACCGACACAGGATAAACTTTATCCCTCATGCTGGCTCTGACTAAACCGGTAAGTTGCCCCTCACAATAGCTGCACTTCTCCACATGGCCATGGCCAGACTTTTAGTGGTCTTCCCCTTTTAATGCTCTAATCCTCATCCTTGAAAAATGTCATAAGGTCTGAAATAAAAGTCAACATACTGTACAAACAATTATCTAGGCTAAGTAATACAATATTATTTTTTTGATCTACTGTTCTACTAACTAGCTAGCTAAAGTGTTGTCAGTGGCTAGCTAAGACAGAGAAAGGAGACAGAAGAGGTTCAACACTTTATTAAATTAATTTTAATATAGCACATGGATTCATCATAGATTGGGCAAAGGTCTCTGATCGCGCTGGTGAATGGTATCTGACAATGTCGGCTAGAGATGACGTGAGGAGCTTCCTGCAGGAATTTGTAGTCTTACTGAGGTTTTCTCTGTAGCTAATTAGCATTTGTTTTAAAGTAAATTGAGGCAAATATATTGATAAAACTCACCTTGCCTGAGAGATAATTAAAGCGATTATCAAAACGTCACGCTAAGCTAAGCCTACACCAAACACATACTTAGTTTGAAGTGTTTGTAAAGTTCACTATGTGAAAAATGAATGGTGAAAAAACGACTCAAACCATCGAGAAGAATAAAATAATGTTTATCATCATTGGAAAGAGCCATATAACTACTATCGCATAAGCCTTATCAATTTATGACCAGGTGATGAATGCTGACCTTGATGAAATCATGAACTTTGTTCAAGGCTTCATAATTATAGAGCAAGAGGCACACTTTTCAAAACTATCTGCCTTCAGTCCTCGATAGAGCACAGTGCTGCTGACTGTATAATATAATAACTGACTTCCAGTTATTTTCAGGTTAATTTGAGTGACTAACGTGCTGACCACACTGCTTGCGTCACGTGAGCGAGCGTTGAAAAATAAATGTACACACATGTTATTCAATCATTGCACCCACACTGCTTGTGCTTGTCAACTAGTGTCTGCGTAGCCAGGCGCTCAAATAGAACTTGGTTCTTGAAGGGCTGCAAGTCCCGCCTCTCCCATCCCTTCATTGGTTTTTAGGAACATATACCGACGCGCCATCTCCTCATTGGTTTTTAGGAGCATATATCCACTTGGGTGATTGGAAGATAAACTGATGTCCAAACTCCAGTCCAGTTGGTGTGGGTAATGCACCTTAACGTTGTTTGCCAACCACCATATAAAGTCCAAAGAAGAAGAAGAAGCCTGAAGGAGGAGAGATTACTAGAAACAAAAACTTATCTGTGGATTAATTATATCCTTTTATCAGTGGATTAATTGTCGGAGGACCTTGTGCATTTCAGGTAAAATAACACCCAATGTTTATGTCCCAGGACAAATTATCTAGCAACAGCAAGCTAGCTAGCTAAATTGCCATAAATGTTTAATGCTTTTCGACCTGTCCCCAAATTATGGTTGGTTCAGAGTTCATTTTGATATTTCAACCTGAGTGTCCTGATCGCGTCTGGTGTGGGTGGACAAAATCAACATGCGGACGCGCTCGAGCGGTCTGGGCCGCATGTACTGTAACAACAGGAATAATTTCCAGCGGATAATTTTTGAGCAAGCAGATCAATGTCCCACAGCTCCAGACACCTGTTTTGAGTTTTAATGTGTCATATAAATACTTATTTTATGATACAATTACATATAATAAGATACACAAAATGTATTGACATTTAAGTTGGCCTGAATGGGAGGAGGGACTGAATTGGTCTAAATTGATTGTGATAAGACAATTGAAAGATGTGTAAAAATGTCTTATGAAGCTGTTACCTATTCTGTGTCCATATTGCCTAACTCCATCACTATCTTCTCTTCACAGGCTGTTGAAGAAGTATTTGCAGTATATAACATTCAGGGAAGAATGACTTCTGAAACAGACCCCAACACTGCTGGTGTTCAATACAACCGCTGGAATGAAGACAACATCAACCTGAATGTGGCTGGAACAGGTGTAACGGGGTAAGCTGTGAATAAGACACTTACTTTACTTTCAATTAAGGTGTATCACATTAAAATGATAGTCAGTGCACATTGTTTTTCCTCCATTAAATCCCATTTGATTAACTTCTCCACATTCTGACCTCTTGAGTTTACTGATAGTGTATGTAACTGACCCCAACAGTAATCACTGGCTATATTTATTACATGACATGTTCTGCTTATCAAAGGCAACAGGGTCTGCACTGGCAGCCTGGGCGTAGCTATCAAGGTGGCCGGAGCTTTGGCTGCACTAGTGGCTGTTTACATCATAGGATACCTCATTGGATATTACGCCCACAAATGCTGATCAGCCACTGACCGAAGGACCCTTGTTCAGAGAGGAAGGACCCTCAATGGATGGAATTATGTTATGTATCAATTATATGTTATGTATCAATTATATATGTTTTTTTAAATGACCAAATAATGGCTGTATGAGAGAATCAAAGATTATTGGAGCCACACTTTCAATAATAGTCAGGATGTTTTGTTTCCTTTTTTAGAAATGTTGGGATTGCAGTTTGCTTGTTGTAAAGTGATTTTACAGCTTCCCCACAGCTTTGTCTTTTATGTGAAATGCCAGGGCAAGTCCAAAAATATGAACAAAATGTTTGACTTTTGGTATTCAATATGTTCTTCTCAGTAAGTGATATTACAGTGCCTTCAGAAAGTATTCATACCCCTTGACCTATTCCACATTTTGTAGTGTTACATCCTGAATTTAAAATGGATTACATTTTTACCACATAATGACAAAGTGAAAACAGGTTTTGACAAAATGGTGCTCATTTATTGAAATACAGAAACATTTCATTTAGGTAAGTATCACACCCCTGAGTCAATACGTTAGAATCACCTTTGGCAGCGATGACAGCTGTGAGTCTTTCTGGGTAAGTCTCAAAGAGCTATGAACATCTGGATTTTTTAAATTCTTCAAGCTCCCTCAATTTGCTTGTTGATCATTTCTAAATACACTTTGACATTATGGGCTATTGTGTAAGCCAGTGACACAGAATCTCAATTTAATACATTTTAAATTCAGGCTATAACAACAAAATGTGGAAAACGTCAAGGGGTGTGAATACTTTGAGGGCACTGTATTAATTTCTGTAGTTTTAAGATTGTACTATTGGGCATGTTTTGTAAGCCTATTCAACTGTGCATCAAGGTCGTGTGGCTTCAATATTTATATGAAAGGAAACAGCGAATACTAATAGTAATAAAAAGGCAGTTGAAAATATCTTGATTCCATGTGTTATTCAAACAAGATGTTTTCCTCTTGAAAAGGACTGGAAACAATGTTATTCAGGTAGATGTACAATTGATTGTAATCATCTGCAAATATCAAACCTCATCTTTACAAAAATACAATTTAATATGTTTAGTGTCAGCCTTTTCTCACTTAAAATCTGCCAAGTCTGCAAAGAGAAATATCTTTATAATCAACCTATCATGCAGATTTTTAAAAATCCTGTGCATTTGAGCCCTGGAGCAGGGGTGTAATTTCCAGGGGGAAAGTGGGGATACGGCCCCCCTCTCAATATTAGAGGCAAAATTGTCTTCTGCAATGGTCCCCTCATCAATGTTGAAGTCAACCTATGCGACTGCTCATATAGAGAGTGTAATGTCCACAATGTCAATGATGACCGTGAAAAATAAAAAATCTGTCATCTATTTTGTTCTTTCTCATTTACAACTGTGACTTGGCCAAGATACGTAGAATGTTTATTGAATTTCTCAATTATTGTGGATTTATTGGTGGTGACAGTGTTTCCTAGCCTCAGTGCAGTGGGCAGCTGGGAGGAGGTGCTCTTATTCTCTATGGACTTTACAGTGTCCCAGAACTTCTTTTGAGTTAGGCTGAACATTTTTGCTTGAAAAAGATAGCCTTAGCTTTCCTAACTGCCTGTGTATATTGGTTCCTAGCTTCCCCGAAAAGTCGCATATCAAGGGGGCTATTCGATGCTAATGCAGAATGCCACAGGATGTTTTTGTGCTGGTCAAGGGCAGTCAGGTCTGGAGAGAACCAAGGGCTATATCTATTCCTGGTTCTAATTTGTTTAAACATTTACATTACATTTACATTTAAGTCATTTAGCAGACGCTCTTATCCAGAGCGACTTACAAATTGGTGCATTCACCTTATGACATCCAGTGGAACAGTCACTTTACAATAGTGCATCTAAATCTTAAAGGGGGGGGGGTGAGAGGGATTACCTATCCTATCCTAGGTATTCCTTAAAGAGGTGGGGTTTCAGGTGTCTCCGGAAGGTGGTGATTGACTCCGCTGTCCTGGCGTCGTGAGGGAGTTTGTTCCACCATTGGGGGGGCCAGAGCAGCGAACAGTTTTGACTGGGCTGAGCGGGAGCTGTACTTCCTCAGTGGTAGGGAGGCGAGCAGGCCAGAGGTGGATGAACGCAGTGCCCTTGTTTGGGTGTAGGGCCTGATCAGAGCCTGGGGGTACTGAGGTGCCGTTCCCCTCACAGCTCCGTAGGCAAGCACCATGGTGCTTAAATGGGGCATGCTTATTTAAGATGGTGAGGAAGGCACCTTTAAAGAATAACCAGGCATCCTCTACTGACAGGATGAGGTCAATATCCTTCCAGGATACCCCAGCCAGGTCGATTAGAAAGGCCTGCTCGCTGAAGTGTTTTAGGGAGCCCCATATACTACCCATATACTACCCACCTCTGCGACCTGTATGCTCTCGTTGGCTGGTCCTCACTTCAAACTCACTGGCTCCAGGTCATCTTCAAGTCTCTGCTAGATAAAGCCCTGCCTTATCTCAGCTCACTGGTCACCATAGCAGCACCCACCCGTAGCACGCGCTCCAGCAGGTATATCTCACTGGTCACCCCCAAAGCCATTTCTTCCTTTGGCCGCCTCTCCTTCCAGTTCTCTGCTGCCAACGACTGGAACGAACTGCAAAAATCACTGAAGATGGATACTCATATCTTCCTCACTAGCTTTAAGCACCAGCTGCATCTGTAAATAGCCCATCCAACTACCTCATCCCCATACTGTATTTATTTATTTATCTTGCTCCTTTGCACCCCAGTATCTCTACCTTCACATTCATCTTCTGCACATTTATCACTCCAGTGTTTAATTGCTAAATGGTAATTACTTTGCCACCATGGCCTATTTATTGCCTTACCTCTCTTATCCTACCTCATTTGCACACACTGTATATAGACTTTTTCTACTGTATTATTGACTGTATGTTTGTTTATTCCATGTGTAACTCTGTGCTGTTGTATGTGTCAAACTGCTTTGCTTTATCTTGGCCAGGTTGCAGTTGTAAATGAGAACTAGCCTACCTGGTTAAATAAAGATGAAATATATATATTTTTTAAATGAAATAAGACTCCTGAAGAGTTAATCAAATGCCTACCCAGACTATTTTCACCCCCCCCCCTTTAACACTGCTGCTATTCTGTTTATTATCTATGCAGTCAATTTAACTCTACATGTACATGACTCAATTGCCTCGTCTAACTGGTGCCACCACACATTGACTCTGTACCGGTACCCCCTATATAGTCTCACTATTGTTATTTTACAGTTGCTCTTTAATGATTTGTTACTTTATTTTTTACTTAACACTTGTTTTTCTTAAAACTGCGTTGTTGGTTAAGGGCTTGTAAGCATTTCACTGTAAGATCTACACCTGTTGTATTTGGCGCATGTATCAAATACAATTTTATATGTAACAGTACCCCTGTGCTTTTCTAGTTAACCTGTAAATTCCCAAGATGTTTTACAATTCAGTCAAATGGCCGTGCACAATGCATGCACAGTAACTGACCATGGAGGCACTTATGAAACCAACTTTCAGGGGTTTCCTGTGTTATTGAGGCCAAATACGTTTCTACGTAAAACAAAGCACTGGCTTTCAACATGTGCAATAAAGAAACGCATAACCACTGCTGCCTTCAAGGTTCAATTTATTTGAGAGATCTTTTAAATATTAAACATTATACACATTCCCTGCCCTTAATTAATTAAAGAGAGGAAAAAGGTTTTACACTTGTTTCAATGGTCATTATGTCTACACTCTACTGATCACAGGCTCGCTACAGGCGTATACAGTTATTGTACATGTCAAAAATAATAATAATCTTAAACAAACGAGTTGCCTTTAGTGTGAAACAATATAAAAGTATAAAAAACATATTTTAAGTTGGGTAGGTAGTTTAATTATTTTATACCTTAAAATAGCAGAAGCTGCAAATAATAAGCAAGAACATTAAGCAAGGCTATAATACACTATTTCCATGTTTGAGAAATGAGTGGCTGTAATCGATAATGCTACAAAAGAGAACCTGGCAATCCCAACACATTGAACATCTCACATACAGTACTGTGATTTTAACTGTGTGAGACTATAATTGTATTAATCAAAAAAGGCGCAACTGTGGCACAACTACCAGATGACGTTCAGGTTGCAACATCCGTGGAGAGGTCCGTTTTGGACGGGTAGACAACCTTGAGGTTCCCATCAGGGTCCACGGTGCGAACCTGCTGGATGATCAGCTCTCCTGAGGTGGTACCATCTGAGGCGGGGTCTGGGGGTAAGTCTGACTCCCCCTCTGACCCAGCCTCCTCTCTGTGCTCCAACGTGAACTTGTTCAGCTCCGCCATTTTCTGAGAACGGAACAGAGACAGATGTGTTAATTGCTGACCATTGGAACAATGTGGTTAAGGTCTATTTGAGGAAGGGCCTATGTGGAAAGGAACGCCTAGAGCCCTCATATTCAACTTTGGATCTCAAAGCCAGTTCCACTTTTTTTTTATTGTCAGGGACTGATGCAGATGTGGGACACCAGGTGTGTGCAATTAATTATCAGGTAGAACGATGTTGTGTCTTTGGCTATGCCGGATTAAGTGATATGACATGCTATTCTATAAAATAATTTATCCGTAATTAATATTACCTGATTGAGCTAATCATGTAAATGTCACACCCTGACCATAGTTTGCTTTGTATGTTTCTATGTTTTGTTTGGTCAGGGTGTGATCTGAGTGGGCATTCTATGTTACATGTCTAGTTTGTCTATTTCTATGTTTGGCCTGATATGGTTCTCAATCAGAGGCAGGTGTTAGTCATTGTCTCTGATTGGAACCATATTTAGGTAGCCTGTTTTGTGTTGGGTTTTGTGGGTGATTGTTCCTGTCTCTGTGTTTTGCACCAGATAGGGCTGTTTTGGGATTTCCACGTTTATTGTTTTGTAGTGTTCATGTTTATCCATTTTTATTAAACATGATACTTCACCACAGGAAAACCCTGACAGAATCACCCACCAACCAAGGACCAAGCAGCGGGGTAATGGGCAACGGCAAAAGCAGCAGCAGGAGAAGGAACAGAGGCAACAGGAGCAGCAGCATCAGTGGGAGATGCTGCAATATTTGGATAAATGGACTTGGGAGGAGATCCTTGACGGAAAAGGACCCTGGGCAGAGCCATTGATGGAATTGGAGCTGTCGGTGAAGCAGAGTGCTGAGTCTGAGAGTGTGGAGGATGTATTGGACAGAGTAGAAAGAAAGCTGTTGGTTTGGCATAGTATGCACGGCATACCAGTGCCAGCACCACGCATCAGGCCTACAGTGCGTCCCGCCTGTCCAGCGCTGCCGGAGCCTTCCTCCTCTCCAGCGCAGCCAGAGTCTCCCGCCTGTCCGGCGCTGTCAGGGCTACCGCCCCTCATGCCAGAGGCGCCAGAGCCCCTCATTCCAGAGGCACCAGTGCTCCTCAGTCCAGCGCTACCAGAGCCTTTTTCTCCAGTCTGCCCAGCGCCGCCTGAGCTGCCAGTCTGCCCAGCGCCGCCTGAGCTGCCAGTCTGCCCAGCGCCGCCTGAGCTGCCAGTCTGCCCAGCGCCGCCTGAGCTGCCAGTCTGCCCAGCGCCGCCAGTGCCGCCAGTCTGCCAGGATCCGCCAGTCGGCCAGGATCCGCCAGAACTGCCAGTCGGCCAGGATCCGCCAGTCGGCCAGGATCCGCCAGTCGGCCAGGATCCGCCAGTCGGCCAGGATCCGCCAGAACTGCCAGGATCAGTTAGATCCGCCATTCAGCCAGGATCCGCCAGAAGTGCCAGTCAGCCAGGATCCGCCAGTCAGCCAGGATCCGCCAGAACTGCCAGGATCAGTTAGATCCGCCATTCAGCCAGGATCCGCCAGAAGTGCCAGTCAGCCAGGATCTGCCAGTCAGCCAGGATCTGCCAGTCTGCCAGGATCCGCCAGTCTGCCAGGACTGCCAGGATCCGCCAGAACTGCCAGGATCCGCCAGAACTGCCAGGATCCGCCAGAACTGCCAGGATCCGCCAGTCGGCCAGGATCAGTTAGATCCGCCATTCAGCCAGGATCCGCCAGTCAGCCAGGATCCGCCAGTCAGCCAGGATCTGCCGGAACCACCAGCCAGCCAGGATCTGGTAGATCCATCAACCTGCATGAGCTTCCCCTCGGTCCCGAGCTTCCCCTCGGTCCCGAGCTTCCCCTCGGTCCCGAGCTACCTCAGTCCAGTCGGGCCCATTGTTAGGTTTCCTAGGCCAAGGTTAGTGGCGAGGGTCGCCACTCAAGGGACACTAAGGAGGTGGACTAAGACAATTATGGAGTGGGGTCCACGTCCAGCGCCAGAGCCGCCACCGCGGAGAGATGCCCACCCAGACCCTCCCCTATAGGTTTAGGTTGTGCGTTCGGAGTCCGCACCTTGGGGGGGGGGGGTTCTGTCACGTTCTGTCCATTGTTTGTATGTGTTTTCCTTGTTTTAGTGTTGGTCAGGACGTGAGCTGGGTGGGCATTCTATGTTGTGTGTCTGGTTTGTCTATTTCTATGTTTGGCCTGATATGGTTCTCAATCAGAGGCAGGTGTTAGTCATTGTCTCTGATTGGGAACCATATTTAGGTAGCCTGTTTTGTGGGTGATTGTTCCTGTCTCTGTGTTTTGCACCAGATAGGGCTGTTTTTGGGTTTCCACGTTTATTGTTTTGTAGTGTTCATGTTTATCCATTTTTATTAAACATGAGTCAATATAACCACGCTGCGTTTTGGTCCTCCTCTACTTCACCACAGGAAACCCCTGACAAAGGGTTTTCCTTAATTTTTTACTAAAACCAAAATCATGTATTAAACAAATCAAAATATATTCTTCAAAGTAGCCACCCTTTGCCTTGATGACAGCTTTGCACACTCTTGACATTCTGTCAACCAGTTTCATGAGGTAGTCACCTGGAATGCATTTCAATTAACAGGTGTGCATTGTTAAATGTCCATTTGTGGAATTTCTTTCCTTCTTAATGCATTTGAACCAATCAGTTGTTGTGACAAAGTAGGATTGGGATACAGATGATAACCCTATTAGGTAAAATACCGCGCCCATATTATAGAAAGAACAGCTCAAATAAGCAAAGAGAAACGACAGTCCATCATAGCTCTACGACATGAAGGTCAGTCAATACAGAACATTTCAAGAACTTTGAAGGTTTCTTCAAGTGCAGTCGCAAAAACCATCAAGCGCTATGATGAAACTGGCTCTCATGTGGACCGCCACAGGAAAGGAAGACTCAGAGGTTCCTCTGCTTCAGAGAATAAGTTCAAAAGAGTTACCAGCCTCAGAAATTGCAGCCCAAATAAATGCTTCAGAGTTCATGTAACAGACACATCTAAACAACTGTTCATAGGAGACTACGTGAATCAGGCCCTCATGGTGGAACTGCTGCAAAGAAACCACTACCAACAAAAACCAATAAAAAGAAGAGCCAATAAACACGAGCAATGGACATTAAACCGGTGGAAATCTGTAATTTGGTCTGATGAGTCCAAATTTGAGATTTTTGGTTCCAACCACTGTGTCTTTGTGAGATGCAGAGTAGGTGAACAGATGATCTCCGCATGTGTAGTTCCCACCGTGAAGCATGGAGGAGGAGGTGTGATGGTGCTTTGCTGGTGACACTGTCAGTGATTTATTTAGAATTCAACGCACACTTAACCAGCATGGCTACCACAGCATTCTGTAGCAATACGCCATCCCATCTGGTTTGCGCTTAGTCGGACTATCATTTGTTTTTCAACAGCACAATGACCCAACACACCGCAAGGCTGTGTCAGGGCTATTTGACCAAGAAGGAGAATGATCGATTGCTGCATCAGATGACCTGGCCTCCACAATCACCTGACCTCAAGCCAATTGAGATGGTTTGGGATGAGTTGAATCACAGTGACAACAAGTGCTCAGCATATGTGGGAACTCCTTCAAGACTGTTGGAAATGCATTCCAGGTAAAGCTGACTGAGAGAATGCCAAGCGTGTGCAAAGCTGTCATGACGGCAAAGGAGGGCTACTTTGAATAATCTCAAATATAAAATATATTTTGATTTGTTTAACACTTTTTCGGTTACTACATGATTCCATATGTGTTATTTCATAGGTTTGATGTCTTCACTATTATTCTACAATGTAGAAAATAGTAAAAATATAGAAAAACCCTGGAATGAGTAGGTGTGTCCAAACTTTTGACTGGTACTGTATATATATTTTTAAATATATAATTTAAAAGAAAAAATCTGGGAGTACTGCAGGACCCTCAGCACCCATACTTCCCGTGGGCAATATGCTCACTCGCACACACACTTTACCTTGGTTTTCTCGCTGTTGGTGATTGGTGGAAATGAGATCACATGATCCTCTGCATCCACCAGACATGGGTAGAGTTCTTTTCCATCAATAAGCTGCAGGTATCTGAGTAAAATAAAAAAGCCAGGTAACTTAAGCTGAGAAATAAGTTGAATAATTATTCTCATGCCAACGCTGGCTACAATAAAGCAATAAGGCCAGAGGGGGTGTGGTATATGGCCAGTATACCACGGCTAAGGGTTGTTCTTACGCACGACGCAATGCGGAGTGCTAGGACACAGCCCTTAGCCGTGGTATATTGTCCATATATCACAAACCCCCAAGGTGCCTTATTGCGATTATAAACTGGTTACCAATGTAATTAGATCAGTAAAAAAATATATGTTTTGTCATACCCACGGTATACGGTTTGATATATCACGGCTTTCGGCCAATCAGCATTCAGGGCTCGAACCACATAGTTTATAATAGCCAATATAACCCTTTCATAACAGCATAGTGTGATCTCTGTAAGGACCACACCTATACTCATTGTGCAGATTGAAACCAAATGAACGTTACAGTGGTTTGAGCTTTTTTTAAACCGCCCAAAATACTGTGGCATGTTATTTACAAGTTGTTTACTTAGTCAACCTTACCTTTTACCATATCTAATCTTATTTACTTTATCTAACTGAAACTAAGGAATTGCTTGATAAAAACGATGTATAAATGAGTAGGAAACCACACCAACATACTGTAAATGGAAAATGAAATAATATAAATGTTTAATTTAAGAAGAATTTGCCATCTCCCTTTAATAATAAAAAGAAAGAATGATGCCCACACCAGCAGTCATGACCCCTGTAAAATTCCACGTGACCGCACGGTAATCTGCTTTTATGCACTCTGGACATCCGTTGGTAGTACCCAACTCGCTAATGACCATCAGGTCACTAGTGGTCTGGTCCTCCGCCCTGATTGTTCCTCTAAGCACTCACGTCAATGCCAATGTAAAATCACTTCAAACACTTATCATGAAAACAGTATTGTGTTTTTAAAACTCACCTACCTCACTGTGATCAATCAATTTGAAGAAAGAAGTTGAAACGGAGTGGAAAACATGGTCGTTGTGGATGTTGTTTCAAAGTCTTAACAAAAAATGACATCGCTTTTCTAAGGTGATGATTCATTCAACACCCATATGCATATTGCAGCTTATGAGCCCAAGCCTGAAAACAACTGAATTAAAATAATGATTATGCAGTTATGAAATACATAGGCTGCCACATATTACGCACGTCAGAATAACCTAAAAATATGGCTTTGGTACAAAATTAAACAAATAAACGCCTTTGAGTGTGGATTGTATATTATACATACTTATGCTACGCTCCACACGTTCTACCCGTGAGTCTGGGAGAGAATGTATAGGCCTAAGTGATGCTGTTGGTTCATTGATTGTGCAGGGCGGCATAGAGTTAACCTGCAATTTGTATTTGATTTGAAATAGCCTAGTAATAGGGCATTTTTGTATATTTTCCTAATTAATAGGCTGACACATTACCTTTAACTACAGAATATCTCACCACCGTGCGTTTACATCTCCGAGAAGCTGCATGCTCCTCAAACAGTGGTTGATGGAGTTAAATACGTGTTTTTATAAGGCCAGACATTTCTATATGCAATCCCGTGTGAAAGCAGAGTTTTCATGGTTGTCACTAAAAAGATGCTATTATATTTATCATTTGCTCATATTAAGCAAATGCTCTGCTATAAAAATGGAGTAGCCTACAAGGCATGATTGAAAAACGAACAAGCAGGAAAGCACGTCCATTCACCTTTCTAGTGCCTACGGATGACATCTTTTTACCCCCTGCCTCTGTTCCTTCCCATTTGATAATGGCCATTCTAAATCAAAACTAACTATACATATTAGTAAAGACTAGATTCATTGATAATAGTCTGATGGGTGAAAATATGATCACTTGATGAGAGAACAGCGTGTGCAGCCTGAGGAAAGGAACAGAGTGCAAGCTTTTTTTGTGTCTTCTCAAATCATCAATACCCTATAGTCGCATCATGCAGCCCATATATCTTTTGATTTCTAAGACATTCTAAGGTTTGATTTTTCAACGCTGATACCAATACCAATTATTGGAGGACCAAAAAAATCTGATACCAATTAATCAGCCGATTTATATATATATATATATATATATATATATATATATATATATATATATATATATATATATATATATATATATATATATATATATATATATATATATATATGTGTGTGTGTGTGTGTAATAATGACAATTACAACAATACTGAATTAACACTTTAATTTAACTCAATATAATACATAAATAAAATACATTTAGTCTGAAATAAATAATGACATATGCTCAATTTGGTTTAAATAATGCAAAAACAAAGTGTTGGAGAAGAAAGTAAAAGTGCATTATGTGCCATAAAAAAGCTAACGGTTAAGTTCCTTACTCAGAAGAGAACACATGAAAGCTGGTGGTTCCTTTTCACATGAGTCTTCAATATTCCCAGGTAAAAAGTTCTAGGTTGTAGTTATTATAGGAATTATAGGACTATTTCTCTCTATACTATTTGTATATCATATACCTTTGACTATTGGATGTTCTTGTAGGCACTATAGTATTGCAAGCCTTATCTCAGGAGTTGATAGGCTGGAAGTCATAAACAGTGCTGTGCTTCAAACATTGCGAAGAGCTGCAGGCCAACGCAGGAAAGTGCTGTTTGAATGAATGCTTACGACCCTGCTGCTGCCTACCACCGCTCAGACTCTGCTTGCACTGGAACGCAAGAGAAGTGACACAATTTAAATATTTCCTGCTAACATTAATTTATTTTAACTAAATATGCAGGTTTAAAAAAGAAAGGCATTAATGTTTATGCTGACCAACTGGCAGGTGTCTTCACTGACATTTTCAACATGTCCCTGATTAAGTATGTAATACCAACATGTTTCAAGCAGACCACCATAGTCCCTGTGCCCAAGAACACAAAGGCAACCTGCCTAAATGACTACAGACCTAAAGTACTCACGTCTGTAGCCATGAAGTGCTTTGAAAGATTGGTAATGGCTCACATCAACACCATTATCCCAGAAACCCGACACCCACTCCAATTTGCGTACCGCTCAAACAGATCCACAGATGATGCAATCTCGATTGCACTCCACACTGCCCTTTCCCACCTGGACAAAAGGAACACTTATGTGAGAATGCTATTCATTGACTACAGCTCAGCGTTCAACACCATAGTACCCTCAAAGCTCATCACTAAGCTAAGGATCCTGGGACTAAACACCTCCCTCTGCAACTGGATCCTGGACTTCCTGAAGGGCCACCCCCAGGTGGTGAGGGTAGGTAGCAACACATCTGCCATGCTGATCCTCAACACTGGAGCTCCCCAGGGGTGTGTGCTCAGTCCCCTCCTGTACTCCCTGTTCACCCACGACTGCATGGCCAGGCATGACTCCAACACCATCATTAAGTTTGCAGACGACACAACAGTGGTAGGCCTGATCACCGACAACGACGAGACAGCCTATAGGGAGGAAGCCAGAGACTTGGCCAGGTGGTGCCAGAATAACAACCTATCCCTCAAAGTAACCAAGATTAAGGAGATTATTGTAGACTACAGTAAAAGAAAAGGAGGACCGAGCACACTCCCATGCTCATCTACGGGGCTGTAGTGGAGCAGGTTGAGAGCTTCAAGTTCCTTGGTGTCCACATCAACAACAAACTAGAATGGTCAAAACACACCAAGACAGTCGTGAAGGGGTCACGACAAAGTCTATTCCCTCTCAGGAAACTAAAAACATTTGGCATGGGTCATGAGATCCTCAAAGGGTTCTACAGCTGCAACATCGATTGCATCACTGCCTGGTAAGGCAACTGCTCTGCCTCTGACCGCAAGGCACTACAAAGGGTAGTGAGTACGGCCCAGTACATCACTGGGGCCAAGCTGCCTGCCATCCAGGACCTCTACACCAGGTGGTGTCAGAGGAAGGCCCTAAAAATTGTCAAAGACCCCAGCCACCCCAGTCATAGACTGTTCTCTCTACTACCGCATGGCAAGCGGTACCGGAGTGCCAAGTCTAGGACAAAAAGGCTTCTCAACAGTTTTTACCCCCAAGCTATAAGACTCCTGAACAGGTAATCAAATGGCTACCCAGACTATTTGCATTGTGTGCCCCCCCACCCCTCTTTTTTGCTGCTGCTACTCTCGGTTTATCATATATGCATTGTCACTTTAACTATACATTCAACAACGATAGTGATTTTTTGCGAATGCGCTTTTGATAAATCATCACCCGTTTGGCGAAGTAAGCTGTGATTCGATGAAAAATTAACAGGCACCACATTGATTATATGCAACGCAGGACAAGCTAGTTAAACTAGTAATATCATCAACCATGTGTAGTTAACTGGTGATTATGTTATGATTGATTGTTTTTTTATAAGATAAGTTTAATGGTAACTAGCAACTTACCTTGGCTCCTTGCTGCACTCGCGTAACAGGTGGTCAGCCTGCCATGCAGTCTACTCGTGGATTGCAATGTAATTGGCGTCCAAAAATGCCATTTACCGATTGTTATGAAAACTTGAAATCGGCCCTAATTAAATCGGCCAGGCCGATTAATCGGTCGACCTCTAGTTTGTATCATTCACAACTAAATTTGCCATATCTCTAAATCTAGCGTACATGACCTGTTTCAAATGATCACTTTAATACTCAACATAGCCATTTCATATGCACACTCCGGAATAGGAAACACATCCTTTGTATTTTATTCAGCCAAGTTCAATTATTTTCTTCTTACTATACAATAATGGCACCGGAATTATAAGCATATTTTGTCTGCTAAATTTTGTCTGCTAAATAACAAGCCTACCACCTACGGCATGGCACATAACCAGATAACATACAGTAGGCCAACTCATTCTGTTCTTCTGAAATACATTTTCTTTATGTTTCTTTAGACCTGCCTAAAATAAGTAATGGATTTATTGTGATGTTGTATATTCAATTGATTTATTCGCCTTTTTTTAAATGTAGCTGTTCCAAAGACACGCATCAGCTGTTTGTATACAGCCTGTATGCGTAGAGGCCTCGAGATGCTAAATGTGTTCATGTTAATGAATGATCAATTACCGTTAGACCGGCAGTCTTTTGCATGACAGTAACCGGCTGACAAAATTTCATGACCACCACGGCCCTATAGAGCCCCACAGCGGAGGTGCCATAATACCCATAAAACCTGGTGGTGAAACAGGGAAATGATTCCAATCATTTTTCCACCATTCATTTTTCCCATAGAGGATTTTAGAAAAACACTTAAAATAATGATTGTCAATCATGACAATCATGTCATGTCAATGACAATCTCACCATGTAAACACGATTTTACAGCTATCAATTTAGGAGTCTACAATCTCACCATGTAAAAACATGGTGAGATTGTAGACTCCTAAATTGATAGCTGTAAAATCGCCGAAACAAACAGCACTAACTAGCTACACTTTTTATGCAAAATGATGTGGAGTGTCGGCTGGAGAGACAAATATATTGATAAAAGTCACCATGCCTGAGAGATTTACATGGTTATCAAAATGTCATGCTGTCCTTGAGCTGTTCTTTTCTATTAAAGGGATACTTCGGAATATTGGCAATGAGTTTCAAGGAAGTTACTAACTAGCGCTAGCGTACAGTATGGGTATCTACCATAGACTTCCAGTTTTTTTAAACTAATGCTAGTTAGCATTGTCTCGCAAAACTTTAACTTCCTTCATACTGGACACAGAGACATAAAAATGGTATCCACTAGTTCATCTGATACTGGGGAAGTACGTAAAGGCCTCATTGACAAAATCCCAAAGTATCCCTTTAATGTTCTATATTATGTCATGTTTCAAGTTTTGTATGCACCCCAGGAAGAGTAATGGGGATCCAAATAAATGACCAAATACGAAATGTTCAACCTGCAGATCGATGTGCCTCGCAGAGTGGATTCTGACATTCCCAATGACCATGCAATGGCACCATGCAATGCACCTTGGACTGAAGAGGCAGACAAATAGGACAAATGTCGTGAAACCTCGTTAAATTACACATTTCTCGAGGTAGGAATATCGCAAAAATATGATCAATGGCTCATTCGAGAGAAGACAACATCCTGTGTTATGACGTCACCCAGTATTGAAATCTGACATGTATGATAGACGTTTTTGCAATCTAAAAGTCGTATTCCTATTAACTTCCAGTGTAGTGAGTGACACTTTATCGCAATGCTACATCATCCCTGTCAAATTTCTGCCTACTTGAGTGGCAATAGCTCAGAACACATGAAAACATGAAATGACCCCGGGAATCGACAGAACATTGTTCAGAGATGCACAAGAACAATATAACATTAAAAATGGGTGAATCTTTCCTTTAAAGACAGGTGCTAATCCTCACTTGTGGAGGCCAGAAACATTCTGCCTCTTCCTCAGTTACCTCTGGTCCTCTCCCACTCCAGCTGCAACTGCTCCACCGCAGGCATCTCCTTACGGGCCAGGGGGACTATCTAGTGAACAACAGTTTATGAGAGAGTTGTGCTCCTTTCAAAATATTACTTGCTTGTTTGAATGAACTTGAATGGAACTGAAATGCATTGGCACAAACCTGAATGCAGTTTTTGAATACAATGATTTGCCAAGAGTGATAGACAACAACCATCAACAATGTTATTTTGTGTTCAAACTGTTGCTGTGAAGACATATGCAGGTCTTTGAATAAGACTGATAATACTATTAACAGGTGGTGCGTTGCCTGGCTTTGGCATAACATACGGAAAAAAGGATAATGTATTATTAAGAATGGAATTGTCATGTTTTGTCTTAGATTGTCTTGTCATTTTGCTTTTCCTCTGTTCATTTTCCCCCTGCTGGTCTTTTTAGGTTCGTTCCCCTTTTTCTCTCTCCCTTCCTCTCTCTCTTCTCTCTATCGTTCCGTTCCTGCTCCCAGCTGTTCCTATTCCCCTCATCAATCATTTAGTCTTCCCACACCTGTTCCTTATCTTTTCCCCTGATTAGAGTCCCTATTTCTTCCCTTGTTTTCCGTTCCTGCCCTGTCGGATCCTTGTCTATTGTTCACCGTGCTGTGTCTATGTATTGCCCTGTCGTGTCGTGTTTCCCTCAGATGCTGCGTGGTGAGCAGGTGTCTGAGTCTGCTACGTTCAAGTGCCTTCCCGAGGCAACCTGCAGTTCTTGATCAAGTCTCCAGTCTGTTCTCGTCATTACGAGTAGTATTATGCCTTTTGTTTGTAAAGTAACTTTACTGGATTAAAAACTCTGTTTTCGCCAAGTCGCTTTTGGGTCCTCATTCACCTGCATAACAGAAGGATCCGACCAAGGAATGGACCCAGCGACTACAGATGCTCGTAACACTGCCGTCGAGATCCAAGGAGCCATGCTCGGCAGACACGAGCAGGAATTGTCTGCTGCTCGCCATGCCGTGGAGAACCTGGCCGCTCAGGTTTCCGACCTCTCTGGACAGTTCCAGAGTCTTCGTCTCGTGCCACCTGTTACTTCCTGGCCTGCCGAGCCTCCGGAACCTAGGGTTAATAACCCACCTTGCTACTCCGGGCAGCCCACGGAGTGCCGCTCCTTTCTCACCCAGTGTGATATTGTGTTCTCTCTCCAACCCAACACATACTCTAGCGAGAGAGCTCGGGTTGCTTACGTCATTTCACTCCTTACTGGCCGGGCTCGAGAGTGGGGCACAGCTATCTGGGAGGCAAGGGCTGATTGTTCTAACAATTACCAGAACTTTAAAGAGGAGATGATTCGGGTTTTTGACCGTTCAGTTTTTGGTAGGGAGGCTTCTAGGGCCCTGGCTTCCCTATGCCAAGGTGATCGATCCATAACGGATTACTCTATAGAGTTTCGCACTCTTGCTGCCTCTAGTGACTGGAACGAGCCGGCGCTGCTCGCTCGTTTTCTGGAGGGACTCCACGCAGTGGTCAAAGATGAGATTCTCTCTCGGGAGGTTCCTTCCAGTGTGGACTCTTTGATTGCTCTCGCCATCCGCATAGAACGACGGGTAGATCTTCGTCACCAAGCTCGTGGAAGAGAGCTCGCGTCAACGGTGTTTCCCTGCTCCGCATCGCAACCATCTCCCTCCTCTGGCTCAGAGACTGAGCCCATGCAGCTGGGAGGTATTCGCATCTCGACCAAGGAGAGGGAACGGAGGATCACCAACCGCCTGTGCCTCTATTGCGGATTTGATGGACATTTTGTCAATTCATGTCCAGTAAAGGCCAGAGCTCATCAGTAAGCGGAGGGCTACTGGTGAGCGCTACTACTCAGGTCTCTTCATCTAGATCCTGTACTACTATGTCGGTCCATCTACGCTGGACCGGTTCGGGTGCTACATGCAGTGCCTTGATTGACTCTGGGGCTGAGGGTTGTTTCATGGACGAAGCATGGGCTCGGAAACATGACATTCCTTTCAGACAGTTAGACAAGCCTACGCCCATGTTTGCCTTAGATGGTAGTCATCTTCCCAGTATCAGATTTGAGACACTACCTTTAACTCTCACAGTATCTGGTAACCACAGTGAGACTATTTCTTTTTTGATTTTTCGTTCACCTTTTACACCTGTTGTTTTGGGTCATCCCTGGCTAGTATGTCATAATCCTTCTATTAATTGGTCTAGTAATTCTATCCTATCCTGGAACGTTTCTTGTCATGTGAAGTGTTTAATGTCTGCCATCCCTCCCATTTCTTCTGTCCCCACTTCTCAGGAGGAACCTGGCGATTTGACAGGAGTGCCGGAGTAATATCATGATCTGCGCACGGTCTTCAGTCGGTCCCGAGCCAACTCCCTTCCTCCTCACCGGTCGTATGATTGTAGTATTGATCTCCTTCCGGGGACCACTCCTCCTCGGGGTAGACTATACTCTCTGTCGGCTCCCGAACGTAAGGCTCTCGAGGATTATTTATCTGTGTCTCTTGACGCCGGTACCATAGTGCCTTCTTCCTCTCCGGCCGGGGCGGGGTTCTTTTTGTTAAGAAGAAGGACGGTACTTTGCGCCCCTGCGTGGATTATCGAGGGCTGAATGACATAACGGTTAAGAATCGTTATCCGCTTCCCCTTATGTCATCAGCCTTCGAGATTCTGCAGGGAGCCAGGTGCTTTACTAAGTTGGACCTTCGTAACGCTTACCATCTCGTGCGCATCAGAGAGGGGGACGAGTGGAAAACGGCGTTTAACACTCCGTTAGGGCATTTTGAGTACCGGGTTCTGCCGTTTGGTCTCGCCAATGCGCCAGCTGTTTTTCAGGCATTAGTTAATGATGTTCTGAGAGACATGCTGAACATCTTTGTTTTTGTCTATCTTGACGATATCCTGATTTTTTCACCGTCACTCGAGATTCATGTTCAGCACGTTCGACGTGTTCTACAGCGCCTTTTAGAGAATTGTCTCTACGTAAAGGCTGAGAAGTGCTCTTTTCATGTCTCCTCCGTTACTTTTCTCGGTTCCGTTATTTCCGCTGAAGGCATTCAGATGGATTCCGCTAAGGTCCAAGCTGTCAGTGATTGGCCCGTTCCAGGTTCACGTGTCGAGTTGCAGCGCTTTTTAGGTTTCGCTAATTTCTATCGGCGTTTCATTCGTAATTTCGGTCAAGTTGCTGCCCCTCTCACAGCTCTTACTTCTGTCAAGACGTGTTTTAAGTGGTCCGGTTCCGCCCAGGGAGCTTTTGATCTTCTAAAAGAACGTTTTACGTCCGCTCCTATCCTCGTTACTCCTGACGTCACTAGACAATTCATTGTCGAGGTTGACGCTTCAGAGGTAGGCGTGGGAGCCATTCTATCCCAGCGCTTCCAGTCTGACGATAAGGTTCATCCTTGCGCTTATTTTTCTCATCGCCTGTCGCCATCTGAGCGCAACTATGATGTGGGTAACCGTGAACTGCTCGCCATCCGCTTAGCCCTAGGCGAATGGCGACAGTGGTTGGAGGGGGCGACCGTTCCTTTTGTCGTTTGGACAGACCATAAGAACCTTGAGTACATCCGTTCTGCCAAACGACTTAATGCCCGTCAAGCTCGTTGGGCGTTGTTTTTCGCTCGTTTCGAGTTTGTGATTTCTTACCGTCCGGGTAGCAAAAACACCAAGCCTGATGCCTTATCCCGTCTGTTTAGTTCTTCTGTGGCTTCTACTGATCCTGAGGGGATTCTTCCTTATGGGCGTGTTGTCGGGTTGACAGTCTGGGGAATTGAAAGACAGGTTAAGCAAGCTCTCACGCACACTGCGTCGCCGCGCGCTTGTCCTAGTAACCTCCTTTTCGTTCCTGTTTCCACTCGTCTGGCTGTTCTTCAGTGGGCTCACTCTGCCAAGTTAGCTGGTCATCCCGGTGTTCGAGGCACTCTTGCGTCTATTCGCCAGCGCTTTTGGTGGCCGACTCAGGAGCGTGACACGCGCCGTTTCGTGGCTGCTTGTTCGGACTGCGCGCAGACTAAGTCGGGTAACTCTCCTCCTGCCGGTCGTCTCAGACCGCTCCCCATTCCTTCTCGACCATGGTCTCACATCGCCCTAGACTTCATTACCGGTCTGCCTTTGTCTGCGGGGAAGACTGTGATTCTTACGGTTGTCGATAGGTTCTCTAAGGCGGCACATTTCATTCCCCTCGCTAAACTTCCTTCCGCTAAGGAGACGGCACAAATCATTATCGAGAATGTGTTCAGAATTCATGGCCTCCCGTTAGATGCCGTTTCAGACAGAGGCCCGCAATTCACGTCACAGTTTTGGAGGGAGTTCTGTCGTTTGATTGGTGCGTCCGTCAGTCTCTCTTCCGGGTTTCATCCCCAGTCTAACGGTCAAGCAGAGAGGGCCAATCAGACGATTGGTCGCATACTACGCAGCCTTTCTTTCAGAAACCCTGCTTCTTGGGCAGAACAGCTCCCCTGGGCAGAATACGCTCACAACTCGCTTCCTTCGTCTGCTACCGGGTTATCTCCGTTTCAGAGTAGTCTGGGTTACCAGCCTCCTCTGTTCTCATCCCAGCTTGCCGAGTCCAGCGTTCCCTCCGCTCAAGCGTTTGTCCAACGTTGTGAGCGCACCTGGAGGAGGGTGAGGTCTGCACTTTGCCGTTACAGGGCACAGACTGTGAGAGCCGCCAATAAACGCAGGATTAAGAGTCCAAGGTATTGTTGCGGCCAGAGAGTGTGGCTTTCCACTCGCAACCTTCCTCTTACGACAGCTTCTCGTAAGTTGACTCCGCGGTTCATTGGTCCGTTCCGTGTCTCCCAGGTCGTCAATCCTGTCGCTGTGCGACTGCTTCTTCCGCGACATCTTCGTCGCGTCCATCCTGTCTTCCATGTCTCCTGTGTCAAGCCCTTTCTTCGCACCCCCGTTCGTCTTCCCTCCCCCCCTCCCGTCCTTGTCGAGAGCGCACCTATTTACAAGGTACGTAAGATCATGGACATGCGTTCTCGGGGACGGGGTCACCAATACTTAGTGGATTGGGAGGGTTACGGTCCTGAGGAGAGGAGTTGGGTTCCGTCTCGGGACGTGCTGGACCGTTCACTTATTGATGATTTCCTCCGTTGCCGCCAGGATTCCTCCTCGAGTGCGCCAGGAGGCGCTCGGTGAGTGGGGGGGTACTGTCATGTTTTGTCTTAGATTGTCTTGTCATTTTGCTTTTCCTCTGTTCATTTTCCCCCTGCTGGTCTTTTTAGGTTCGTTCCCCTTTTTCTCTCTCCCTTCCTCTCTCTCTTCTCTCTATCGTTCCGTTCCTGCTCCCAGCTGTTCCTATTCCCCTAATCAATCATTTAGTCTTCCCACACCTGTTCCTTATCTTTTCCCCTGATTAGAGTCCCTATTTCTTCCCTTGTTTTCCGTTCCTGCCCTGTCGGATCCTTGTCTATTGTTCACCATGCTGTGTCTATGTATTGCCCTGTCGTGTCGTGTTTCCCTCAGATGCTGCGTGGTGAGCAGGTGTCTGAGTCTGCTACGTTCAAGTGCCTTCCCGAGGCAACCTGCAGTTCTTGATCAAGTCTCCAGTCTGTTCTCGTCATTACGAGTAGTATTATGCCTTTTGTTTGTAAAGTAACTTTACTGGATTAAAAACTCTGTTTTCGCCAAGTCGCTTTTGGGTCCTCATTCACCTGCATAACAGGAATAATGTGATGGCTCACAATTGCTGATTAGTGTCCTTCAAAATACTGGATTCTACTAAAACAAGTTACCATGTCCAATAGAAAATCAGCCTTCTCTAGACACCTTTATAAGACTGTCTGCATAAACTACTTTAACAAAGACATGGGACAAGGTCCTGAGAAATGTCATCATAAACCAATCAAATGCAAAGAGTTTGAAATGCATATCTAAATAGCTCAAGCGAGTTGATTTGAATATTTGTGGCTGTCGAACGTGGTATGAGGAAAATGTCATGCAATGTTGCATCATACCTTTAATATGGGAGGACGCCTGGCATCATACATGAGAGGTCCATTGAGTAGCTGCATGTCGTGAGTTGCGATGGTTGCAGTTGTCCTTTTACCACATAGGTCATCGTGAAGTTTGGTCTGAACCACAACAGACAAGAGAGAAAGAGTTGCGAATAATGCAAAAGAGGCTATTGAGGATGGTGAGTTTATGTCCATTTATGTGCTTGAGTTTATTTTGTAGACTTTTCTTAATCTGGGTCCCATACTGCACTAAGAAACTTCGAGCCTACATTGTTACCTTGCCAAATATGACTGTCAAAGACAGCAACGTAAGAGTCGGCTAACGCAGAAACAGACTGGCTCCTAGATGAACATGTTCTCATCTCAAAACAACGTTACCTGAGCAGCCAGGAATCTCTTAAGCGCATTCCCGGACCTGATGTTCATGCCTCTGACCACACCAAGTATGGCCTCACATCCCCCAGCTCGTTGGCCACCTTTACAGTGAACACCCCGGGGTTGTCAGAAATGTGAAGCACCTTCACCACCAGCCGGTTCAACTTATCCACCTCCTCCTCGTCCTCCTCCTCATTCTTCTTCTTCTGCTTGTGCTGCTTTTTGGTCTGGGTCTTCTCTGCGTTCCGGCCCCCGTCGGCCTGCTTGCTACCTTTGCCTCTGCCACCAGCCCGAAGGTAGTCCAGGATGGACTTGGTCTGGCAACCGTTGACCATCTTCTCCAGCCGCTTGTCTTTTAGTTTGTTTCCCTTGAAGTTGATCTCCTTCAGCCTGGAGCAGTCGCTCAACTCGTATGGGATGTCACCTGGAGAGGAACATTTAATATTTTTGTTGTTTTTAGTTCATGTTATTACATTCAGTGTTACATGCATGTTACTGCATTCAACTAAGATGAATAACCAAACGGTGCTTCATCCAGGTCTCAGTTGTCTCACCATCTGAAAGGCCTTGTGCAAGGAAATGTCACAACAGTCTCAGATCCGTTCAATGCATTGTTGATGAGTAGAACTGAGAGGTACCTTGTCAATCATGACCATAATAATGGAGAAGGAATAGACAAGATGCAAGAATGCATATTTTCGGTAGCAGTGCAATATATGACCCATCTATTTTAGTCACACACATTTAGAGCAGAAAGCATGTGAACATTTCCACTCAGGTCTTCAATGCAATTCTCAGAGGCAACGACAGTGCTGAGGAGATCCAGGCGATAGAAGTCATCAGGGAACCGAGTGATGCCATTTTTTGATATGTTGATGATGGAGAGCTCCGTGCAACGACACAGTCCACCTGGCAGTGACTGATATTGTTGCAGCTCACGTTGAGTGTATTGAGCTCGCTTAGCTGGGTTATCTCATCAGGCAAAGCTTTCAGGGTGTTGACTGAAATGTCGAGGACTTTCATTCACTTCAAATTTCCAATGATTTTTGGAATAGAGGAAAGCTTATTCCTACAAACAATCAAGCTTGTAAGGGTGGTCAGATGTTTTATGTCTCCATGAATTTCTGTCAAACTCGGGCATTGGATGATTTCTAGGTAATTTAGGAGCTTGAGAGAATAGATTGGGGAACACAGACCTCCATTCGAGGATATCTTTTCATCGATAACTGCACCTTGCAGGACCAGTTCGCGTCTCTTCTCTTTTGCGGCTTTCTCTATTTCTGGTCAACTCTCTTGAACATCCATGATGCTATACCAGACCCGGAAGAAAGCGAAGTCATGCCACCCGGAAATACTTGTGCACAGACTCTTTAAAACGTTTATATGCCAAATGGAAGACGCAGTGAAACATGAAAGCAGCAGTGGAGATCAAAATGCACAGGGCACGTGCAGACTGGACGCTCCAAATGTTTTGGAAGATGCAACGGACTACAGTCCCAAACGCACCTAGGTGGACTAGTTGTTGTTAGCGGTGGTTATAGAGATGAAATGGGACATGAGCAAGCTGTATTTTTTTATTTCAATGTTCATGGCAAGATATACTTGATATATACTTAATATGGCAAGATTATACTTCCATGGTTTATGAGTTTAAGTAGCTAGCTAATTAAAGTGTAGCCTATCTATTTGATAGGGAAAGGTGCTTCAGATAACACAGGTGATATTCAGTGGTAGATTATGTTAATGTTTCTTCATATTTGATAGTGTGCAGCAGCAAGATGCCCCGGAAGATAGAATTCACGGTGGTCAGCTCCTTCGATCACAAAGATATCTTTAGTGCCAAGGAGCTGATAGTCCATGCACCTACTGTCAATGGCTGGAGATCTGCCAGGTAGACACACACACAATTGTCTCAATTCTGCTTGGCTGAGCTGGAATACCAGAAATTAATGTAACAAAATGATGGGTTTTAATGGTATATTTACTAGGCCCACTGATTACACACGTAATGATTATTATTTTTTTTTTAATAATCAAAAGGGCAAACATTTCACTATTAAACAATTAATGTGCCACAGTGGAGCACATTCTGGAGAGCTGCGTGCATGCATTCTGGAGAGAGACGCCCATATCTTCACCACACAGTCCTCCTTGTCTCAACATTAAATAATAATAATATCCCTAGACACATTATCTTAACACATTTAAGGTGCTTTTCACTGACAGCTGCAACTCAATAATCAGCTAGGCCTATTGCCACGCGAGGTGCCCAAATTGCTGGCTTCCCAAATAGGCATAGACCTATGCACTTGTGATTTGAAACAATCCACAGGAAAATACATTTAAGAAATTAATGATCTTCTGTGGCTAAGTCCAGCTCTCCTGTAAGGTATTTTGAATTATTTTATTTAGACAGGAGTAATTATATAATTTTGTCAAAACATTCATTTATTTTGGGAGAAGCCTATAATGATGACATGTTCATTTATCCGCCATAGCAATGAGAGTCCTTCTCCCAAAGGCGTGAATGCAGGCGACAAGCTTAGGCCTTCATATTATTACAGATTATGGCAAGACCGGTGACGAAGACCGCTGAGAGCCGCCCGAACAGGAAGATGAGCCACCTTCGGTGGAAGTCGTGACACTAATGTCTTGTACACTGTGTATGAAGATAACTTTATCCCATTACTCAACCATATGAAAGCAGATCTATTTAAATGGAGCAATCTTCCCAAAAATCTTACAGGTAGAATAAACGTCTTCAGAATGGCCTGGCTCCCAAAGGTTTTATATTTATACCAATTACCCCTCCAAATATTTATGGGCAAATAACAGACTTTATATGGGAAAATAAAACTCAGAATAAAAATGGGAAGTTTTACATCTCCCCAAGTCTGAGGGTGGTTTTAACAATATGGAAGAAAATAAAATGAATTCTACAAGAACCAATATCACTCCCAAAGAACACAACCCTATGGAACAATCATTGCATAGCTTTTCAGAATGTTCCTGATAAATTGGTCCATTTGGAAAACTAAAGGCATAGAAACAGGAAATACAATTATTTCCACGGCAGAATTAAAAATACATTTTGGACTGACCATTGTAGATGTTTTCAGATACGTGCAACTGAAAACTTTAATATCACAAAATGTTGATTTGTAATCTTTTGGACATCAGAGCAATCTTGAGGGAATCCTATTTGAGTCAGAGAAGGATATTCCTATGACAGGTAAGATATACAAAACCTTGCAGAGAGCCTATCCAACTGACAATCTCTTAGTAAAAAATATAAACTATTGGAACCAAGAATAAAAAACAACTGATATTAGCACAAGATGGAGGGAATGCTTGAACATACAGTAACTAATAAAAACCAGGTAACAAAAATCTATGCTTAATCCAGTATAAACTAATGTATGAATGTATTATACAATAGACAAAATTCACAAATTCTACAGTCATGTCGTAATTGTAAAACTAACAATGACTCAATAATTCATGCCTTCTTGGAATGTTATGAAGTTGAAAAGTTCTGGCCAGAGTTCGAAAGTTGTCTGTCAGAAGTATTACAATGTAAATGTACTTTTAATCCATCTGTCTGTATATTTTGAGATGTCATACGGACGCACTGGAGATACGGGTGAGAACAGGTGGATCTGGGCAGGAGTGGTGTTGATTTTTTTTTTCCCGTCTGTATGTTGTTTTGTATTATTTAATTAAAAAAATAATAAAAATAAAAATAAGTTCCAACCTCACTTGTTTCTTCCACAGGTTCTGTCCATGTCCTCAGGAGGTCAATCTGCAGTTGGCAGGGCAGAGTCGGGTCCGTAAGTTGCAGCTGCTGGACCACCAGTACCTGATCTCAGGCAGGATAGAGTTCCACATCGGTGACAGGCTACCAGAGGCCCACTCACCTAGTCTCTTTGGAACCCTCTGTAGATTAGGGTGAGTCAGTAGAATCAGCGAACAGCGATGTCTGACCAACACGAACAGGGGTCATATCCATTAGGTACCAAAATGAAGAAAATTGACTGAAACAGGGAGGGACTACCTGACCTTGTCCCATAGAAAATGTGTCCCCTGATGTACATGTGTCTGGCTTACTTGGATGGAACATGTAGCCTGGATTTCAGTCTGTTTCTGCTGTTCTCTATGTTGTTGTTGTGGTTATGATTCTATGGAGCATGGTGGTGGGAACACCAAGGTTGTAGGTTCAATTCCCACTTGACGCACATATAGTGATTGAACATGGTGAACTTCAGCATTGGTTATTGCTAAGTAACTGGGTGTACAAAACATTAGGAACACCTTCCTACCCTTTATCCCTCAGAACAGCCTCATTTCATCAGGGCATGGACACTACAAGGTGTCGAATGCGCTCCAGAGGGATGCTGGCCCATGTTGACTCCAATGCTTCCCACAGTTTCACCTGGATTCACCTGGTTAGTCTATGTCATGGGAAAGCGCAGGTTATCCAAAGGTTTTGTCCATTCAGTGTGTAGGTCTACATTTTCATCATTTACAGCATTTTTGTTACAAGAAATGTTCACAGTAGTAGGAATTGGTATGCACATGTTGCCATAGGTATGTTTCTCTTCATATGTTTCTCTATGTTTCTCTATAGTCTGTTCACATGGATGCCATTGGAACTTACCTCCAGGTAACCTTTCACAGAAACCATGTCAACCGCTACAACCTTCACAACCAGGTACTCCACTATGTCACACTCACAGTCAATCATTACCTACCAGTACTACACATGAAGTAATTCCCCATAACCTGTTGATTGAACTTAGGTACTACCACATTCATATAATTTCATTGTTTATTCAATTTTTTCATAGGCTTTTGTTTATCAGGTTGTATTGGTTGCCATAAATGCTTTGGGAGATTTTGTGGATGGCAATGCTATTGACACTATTGTAAGTGGCTGCTCTTTAACGTGTGTACGTGTTCTTTCATGTTTTATTTGACTGGATATTTAAGGTGCAGTACTACTGTGGCACACCAGATAGAGCTGCTGTGTTTGTGAGGTTGCCAATGTGAAGTCATTATTGTGTCCGAATACCCATACTAGTGTACTTAAGTGGGTGGCAGGTAGCCTAGCGGTTAACAGCGTTGGGCCAGTAACCGAAAGGTCGCTGGTTCCGAGCCGGCAAGGTGGAAAAATCTGCCGTTCTACCCTTGAGCAAGGCAGTTAACCCCCAACAACAACGGCTCGGGCTCCGATGACGTTGATTAAGTCAGCCCCCCCCCCCGCGCTCCTCTCTGATTCAGAATGGTTGGGTTAAATGCGGAAGACACATTTCGTTTGAATGTATTTTTGTGCAACTTTCCCAAAAATAATGTTTTATAGTATGTTGACATTTTGAAAATAGTAATCTGAATGGATCATCTAATGTGCGATTGCATTGACTCTCACCATTTGTTCATTATGGTACAGCGCGTAACTTTATCTGATTATCAGCTGTACATAAGTCGGAAAATACAAGTGATTATTAAACACAGAAATGTCGTACTCTAGTATGTGTATTCCGACACAGCCATTTACATGAGACATGTTTTTATTGACATGACTGATTACATGACTTGTCCACAAGCATTTAACCCAGGACAGTGAGTATAGCACATGAAGTGTTAGTCTATGGTACAGTAAAATCAAAAAACATTTTGAGTTTCATATAACTATAACCATATACACATTATAGGCCTACATTGATCTGCAGATAATCATAGTTGATATTTCTGAATATTATTGATGTTATAATATGCATCCATAATGTGTTTATGTAAAAAAAAACGATAGAAAAATAAATGTTCCACTGTTTATGTAACTGTGTGTCAGTGTATGTTTACAGTATGCAAACAGACACAGTTTTTCTTCTGTTAGAATGTTGCCTGGTTCCATGGTGGTCACTGTGTGTGCCTGTATTGCCGTGTGTATGCGTGTGTGTTTGCCCTGACGGACATGGGACAGGAATGTGGTAATCAGACTCAGAGGGCAGAGTAATCACAGAGGAGGCCCTAGCCAGTGTAATCAGATAGACCTGCGGATTGGACAGCCCCTGGAGGAGAGTGGCCCAGCTCAGGGTTGAAGTTTCCCCTAGCTGCAGATCCAAGATCAGCTTCCCCTCCCCCAAGCCTAACCTTAACCATTAATTAGGAAAATGCTAAACTGACTATAGATCAGCATCTAGGGGTAACTTCACCCTACAACAAGTGGTCCAGCCTTACCTCTCCAACACACAGGAAGGCAGATTCCACGGGACAAGCTCCACATTGTTGCTCTCTAAACCCACGCATAAGTACCTCCACCATGGCCACAGTGTTAGCTGGCCTGGTTATCTCTCAGGGTTTTAGTGTTCTCACTGTTCCATGTATGTTGTAATTGTACACATGAAACCTATAGAGTGACATATTGAAGTATATTGAGTGCTGCATGCAGTACTAGTTCTGGTCATATCATTGAGATGTGTAGATATACGTGAATTGACGAGACTACTTGTGGTAGATCACTTAGCTCTGATGACTTGCCTCATCTATTATATACAGAGTTGAGTAGTCCTCATATCATCCATGTTACTGTTAGTTCTCTAATTTACCACTTGGAATATGCCCCATTTGGGTTTCCATAATAATGAGTCAGTTGGTTGTGATTGTTGTGCTTTACTGAGCAGATGACCTTTTCGCTGTGTGTTTTGAGACCTGTCATTGAGAGAGGTTAATTGTACCTCTGTTTGCCCACAGCTAAGCAAAGAGAAGCTGATTGAGCACTACCTTAACAGCAGTCAGCACGTGACAGCCTTGGTTGCAGAATACATGGGGTAAGGTTGAAAGCTCATTGGCCTGTGAAGTGCTTTGTGACAATGCTGTTTAATAAAAATAAAAAACATTAGCCTGGAAGTTGACATGATCGCTACTAGAGGTCTTCACGGGTCCACCCGAACCCAACTACCTGAGACCCGCCCCGGGACACAAGGCCCGGGTCCAAAATTGTTACTTTTCCCTCGGGTTTGATTGTCATCGGGAGCTATGTGACTACAGCTGATAGACCCGAATGGACCCGACCACGGATCTGCATAGCCTGTAGCATATTTATTTTACGCTAATAAGGTGAATTCATTAGCTTATAGAAGGGCTAGCCAAAATATAAAGACAGTTTCATTAACCAGAAGAGCAACATGGCGTATAAACATTGTCAGTCGGGTCTAGATTGTTTTTTGGTACGAGAAAACCTCTAAATCACCACTGTTTGCCATTTCGATTGTTATGTTTTTCTCTTTAGCTCGGGCTACAGTCTGTTAATAGAAATGGCTAACGTAGAAGCCCAGGAATCCAGGCTAAAGAGAAACACAAATGACACTTACATTTGAACAGTTGTGAAACAGTTACTCTGAGACTCATTCAAATGTATAAAAAAAATAGCAATATCCCATAGAGGTAAAAAAATAAAAAATAAAAAACATCAACAACATGTAAATGACTGTACTAACAAGACTCTGTACATTTCAAATGTACAGAATATTTGTTTACCTAATCAAACAATTTCAGGTAATATTTTGAATATCTAATTTGGCTAATACCTAATAATCTACGAGGCTACAGTATGTTCTATGCATGAAAAGCAGCTCTATCCCATTGTCTCTTTCAGTAAGTGTGAGTCCATCTCTCCTCTGGATGACCTGGCTTTTGACATGTACCAGGACCCGAGGTAGCCCACATCATCCACCTACTGGATGACAAGAAGCAGGGGATGGTCCGTCAGGAGAGATAAGAGTTCGCCAAAACAATCATACAGGCAATCGCTGACCTGCAGAAGGTGCTTCTAGGGTCTTTCTGTGTGGAAATGGAATAAAATACCCAGTACCCCATTTCCCCATGGAACTTGTGTAGATCTGAAAATATGTATTGCATAGTTAGATATACATTGTAGAATATTAGTGAAGAAATCAAAACTATGAAATAATATGGAATGAAGTAGTAACCAAAAAACTGTTAACAAAATGTATTCTATAATTAATATTCTTCAAAGTTGCCACCCTTTGCCTTGATGACAGCTTTGCACACTCTTGGCATTCTCTCATCCAGCTTCATTAGGTAGTCATCTGGAATACATTTCAATTAACAGGTGTGCATTGTTAAAAGTTAATTTGTGGAATTTCTTTCTTAATGCATTTGAGTCAGTCAGTTGTGTTATGACAAGGTAGGGGTGGTATACAGAATATAGCCCTATTTGGCAAAAGACCAAGTCCATATTATGGCATGAACAGCTCAAATAAACAAAGAGTAACGACAGTCCATCATAGCTTTAAGACATGAAGGTCAGTCAATATGGAACATTTCAAGAACTTTGAACGTTTCTTCAAGTGCAGTCGCAAAAACCATCAAGCTCTATTATGAAACTGGCTCTCATGAGGACTGCCACAGGAAAGGAAGACTCAGAGTTTCCTCTGCTCCAGACGATGAGTTCATTAAGAGTGAACTGCACCTCAGATTGCAGTCCAAATAAATGCTTCACAGAGTTCAAAATAACAGACACATCTCATCATAAACTATTCAGAGGAGACTGCGTGAATCATGCATTCATGGTCGAATTCCTGCAAAGAAACCACTACTAAAGGACACCAATATGAAGAAGAGACTTGCAAGGCCAAGAAACACGAGCAATGGACATTAGACCGGTGGAAATCTGTCCTTTGCTCTGATAAGTCCAAATCGTCTGTCCTCGGTTGCAACACTCACTACCGAGTTCCAAACTGCCTCTGCAAGCAACATCAGCGTAATAACTGTTCGTCGGGGGCTTCATGAAATGGGTTTCCATGGCCGAGCAAC
The DNA here is from genome assembly GCF_021184085.1 of Oncorhynchus gorbuscha. Lineage (NCBI taxonomy): Eukaryota > Metazoa > Chordata > Actinopteri > Salmoniformes > Salmonidae > Oncorhynchus > Oncorhynchus gorbuscha. The sequence goes on along the minus strand of NC_060182.1, from coordinate 29,419,037 downwards.
CACACACAAGCCTAAGATCACCATCCACAATGCCAAGTGTCATCTGGAGGGGTGTAAAGCTCGCCGCCATTGGACCCTGGAAACACATTCTCTAGAGTGATGAATCACACTTCATCATCTGGCAGTCCAACAGACGAATCTGGGTTTGGTGGATGCCAGGAGAACGCTACCTGCCCGAATGCATATTGCCAACTGTACAGTTTTGGTGGAGGAGGAATAATGATCTGGGGCTGGTTCTCATGGCCCCTTAGTTCCAGTGAAGGGAAATCTTAACGTACCAGCGTTCAATGACATTATAGATGATTCTGTGCTTCCAACTGGCAACAGTTTGGGGAAGACCCTTTCTTGTTTCAGCATGACAATGCCCCCGTGCACAAGCAAGGTCCACAAAGAAATGGTTTGTCGAGATCGGTATGGAAGAATTTGACTGGCCTGCGCAGAGCGCATCCCTTCGGGATGAATTGGAACGCCGACTGTGAGCCAGGCCTAATAGCCCAACATCAGTGGCCGACCTCACTAATGCTCTTGTGGCTGACTGGAAGCAAGTCCCCACTGCAATGTTCCAGCATCTAGTGGACAGCCTTCCCAGAAGAGTGGAGGCAGTTATAGTAGCATAAGGGGGACCAACTCCATATTAATGCCCACGATTCTGGAATGAGATATTTGATGAGCAGGTGCCCACATACTTTTGATCCTGTAGTGTAGAGACACTATCATTGCATTCCAAATGTACACATACAGTATACTCAATATCAAGTCTTTCACTTCATCTTTTGATTGTTTCACTTCCTTATTCATTTGCAATTTTGCAGTCTGATTTTGTCCGTGTCTGTAATCGTAGTCATTAAACATTGTTCAGATTCCTGTCACCAACCACCTATGTGTACTCGGTCGTCATACCAACCATGAATACTTAATAAGCACACCAGCTGCGGTGAAGTCCAGTGAGTGTTTTTCTTTGTTGTGACAAACCAGACGCTAGCCTGTAACCAAAGAACGGTTTCTTTCCAACCCAAACGCCTCTTAGCATTACATACACTGCTGTTGCCAAGGTGATCTAGCCGAAACTCTCTCCATAGCTTGTTGATGGCTTAACTCACACCTATGCAGGATTGATAGAAAAAGATATTACTTCATATTGTCACATACTTGAAATATGTCTACTACTAATTGTCTGTCACAGTAGTAGCTAATCCAGTAACTTATATAAATATATGTGTTACCAGTCACCGACTAGCAAGCTCCCTCAGTTCTATGAAATTTCCCAGTAAAATTACACATTGGACTTACTGGAACCTATGGCCTGTGTCAAAAATGGCATCCTATTCACTATGTAATGCACTACCCCATTGGCCCTGGTCAAAAGTAGTGCACTATAAAGTAAATATGGTGCCATTTGGGATACCAGCTAGTAAACATTAACAATTCCGTCCATGTAATACCGTGATGCTCTGGGGTTATGGCAATGAACTGTTGCATAGTAACCACAATTTAAGGAGGACTTATGTCATGCAGGTGAAAGAGGACCCAAAAGCGACTTGGCGAAAACAGAGTCTTTAATCCAGTAAAGTAAATACAAAAAAAAACACAACTTTCACTCGAAATGACGAGGACAAACTGGAGACTCGATCTTGAACAGCAGGTGAACAGCAGGTTGCCTCGGGAAGGCACTTGAACCAGACAGACTCAGACACCTGCTCACCACGCAGCATCTGAGGAAAACACGACACGACAGGGCGATACACAAACACAGCACGGTGAATTCTAGACAAGGAACCGACAGGACAGGAACGGAACACAAAGGAAGAAATAGGGACTCTAATCAGGGGAAAGGATCGGGAACAGGTGTGGGAAGACTAAATGATTGATTAGGGGAATAGGAACAGCTGGGAGCAGGAACGGAACGATAGAGAGAAGAGAGAGCGAGAGAGTGAGAGAGGGAGGGGGAGAGAGGGATAGAAAGAGGGAAAGAACCTAATAAGACCAGCAGAGGGAAACGAATAGAATGGGAAGCACAGGGACAAGACAAGATAATAAATGACAAAACATGACAGTACCCCCCCACTCACCGAGCGCCTCCTGGCGCACTCGAGGAGGAATTCTGGCGGCAACGGAGGAAATCATCAATGAGTGAACGGTCCAGCACGTCCCGAGACGGAACCCAACTCCTCTCCTCAGGACCGTAACCCTCCCAATCCACTAAGTATTGGTGACCCCGTCCCCGAGAACGCATGTCCATGATCTTATGTACCTTGTAAATAGGTGCGCTCTCGACAAGGACGGGAGGGGGGAGGGAAGACGAACGGGGTGCGAAGAAAGGGCTTGACACAGGAGACATGGAAGACAGGATGGACGCGACGAAGATGTCGCGGAAGAAGCAGTCGCACAGCGACAGGATTGACGACCTGGGAGACACGGAACGGACCAATGAACCGCGGAGTCAACTTACGAGAAGCTGTCGTAAGAGGAAGGTTGCGAGTGGAAAGCCACACTCTCTGGCCGCAACAATACCTTGGACTCTTAATCCTGCGTTTATTGGCGGCTCTCACAGTCTGTGCCCTGTAACGGCAAAGTGCAGACCTCACCCTCCTCCAGGTGCGCTCACAACGTTGGACAAACGCTTGAGCGGAGGGAACGCTGGACTCGGCAAGCTGGGATGAGAACAGAGGAGGCTGGTAACCCAGACTACTCTGAAACGGAGATAACCCGGTAGCAGACGAAGGAAGCGAATTGTGAGCGTATTCTGCCCAGGGGAGCTGTTCTGCCCAAGACGCAGGGTTTCTGAAAGAAAGGCTGCGTAGTATGCGACCAATCGTCTGATTGGCCCTCTCTGCTTGACCGTTAGACTGGGGATGAAACCCGGAAGAGAGACTGACGGACGCACCAATCAAACGACAGAACTCCCTCCAAAACTGTGACGTGAATTGCGGGCCTCTGTCTGAAACGGCGTCTAACGGGAGGCCATGAATTCTGAATACATTCTCGATAATGATTTGTGCCGTCTCCTTAGCGGAAGGAAGTTTAGCGAGGGGAATGAAATGTGCCGCCTTAGAGAACCTATCGACAACCGTAAGAATCACAGTCTTCCCCGCAGACAAAGGCAGACCGGTAATGAAGTCTAGGGCGATGTGAGACCATGGTCGAGAAGGAATGGGGAGCGGTCTGAGACAACCGGCAGGAGGAGAGTTACCCGACTTAGTCTGCGCGCAGTCCGAACAAGCAGCCACGAAACGGCGCGTGTCACGCTCCTGAGTCGGCCACCAAAAGCGCTGGCGAATAGACGCAAGAGTGCCTCGAACACCGGGATGACCAGCTAACTTGGCAGAGTGAGCCCACTGAAGAACAGCCAGACGAGTGGAAACAGGAACGAAAAGGAGGTTACTAGGACAAGCGCGCGCGACGCAGTGTGCGTGAGTGCTTGCTTAACCTGTCTTTCAATTCCCCAGACTGTTAACCCGACAACACGCCCATAAGGAAGAATCCCCTCGGGATCAGTAGAAGCCACAGAAGAACTAAACAGACGGGATAAGGCATCAGGCTTGGTGTTCTTGCTACCCGGACGGTAAGAAATCACAAACTCGAAACGAGCGAAAAACAACGCCCAACGAGCTTGACGGGCATTAAGTCGTTTGGCAGAACGGATGTACTCAAGGTTCTTATGGTCTGTCCAAACGACAAAAGGAACGGTCGCCCCTCCAACCACTGTCGCCATTCGCCTAGGGCTAAGCGGATGGCGAGCAGTTCACGGTTACCCACATCATAGTTGCGCTCAGATGGCGACAGGCGATGAGAAAAATAAGCGCAAGGATGAACCTTATCGTCAGACTGGAAGCGCTGGGATAGAATGGCTCCCACGCCTACCTCTGAAGCGTCAACCTCGACAATGAATTGTCTAGTGACGTCAGGAGTAACGAGGATAGGAGCGGACGTAAAACGTTCTTTTAGAAGATCAAAAGCTCCCTGGGCGGAACCGGACCACTTAAAACACGTCTTGACAGAAGTAAGAGCTGTGAGAGGGGCAGCAACTTGACCGAAATTACGAATGAAACGCCGATAGAAATTAGCGAAACCTAAAAAGCGCTGCAACTCGACACGTGACCTTGGAACGGGCCAATCACTGACAGCTTGGACCTTAGCGGAATCCATCTGAATGCCTTCAGCGGAAATAACGGAACCGAGAAAAGTAACGGAGGAGACATGAAAAGAGCACTTCTCAGACTTTACGTAGAGACAATTCTCTAAAAGGCGCTGTAGAACACGTCGAACGTGCTGAACATGAATCTCGAGTGACGGAGAAAAATCAGGATATCGTCAAGATAGACAAAAACAAAGATGTTCAGCATGTCTCTCAGAACATCATTAACTAATGCCTGAAAAACAGCTGGCGCATTGGCGAGACCAAACGGCAGAACCCGGTACTCAAAATGCCCTAACGGAGTGTTAAACGCCGTTTTCCACTCGTCCCCCTCTCTGATGCGCACGAGATGGTAAGCGTTACGAAGGTCCAACTTAGTAAAGCACCTGGCTCCCTGCAGAATCTCGAAGGCTGATGACATAAGGGGAAGCGGATAACGATTCTTAACCGTTATGTCATTCAGCCCTCGATAATCCACGCAGGGGCGCAGAGTACCGTCCTTCTTCTTAACAAAAAGAACCCCGCCCCGGCCGGAGAGGAAGAAGGCACTATGGTACCGGCGTCAAGAGACACAGACAAATAATCCTCGAGAGCCTTACGTTCGGGAGCCGACAGAGAGTATAGTCTACCCCGAGGAGGAGTGGTCCCCGGAAGGAGATCAATACTACAATCATACGACCGGTGAGGAGGAAGGGAGTTGGCTCGGGACCGACTGAAGACCGTGCGCAGATCATGATATTCCTCCGGCACTCCTGTCAAATCGCCAGGTTCCTCCTGAGAAGTAGGGACAGAAGAAACGGGAGGGATGGCAGACATTAAACACTTCACATGACAAGAAACGTTCCAGGATAGGATAGAATTACTAGACCAATTAATAGAAGGATTATGACATACTAGCCAGGGATGACCCAAAACAACAGGTGTAAACGGTGAACGAAAAATCAAAAAAGAAATAGTCTCACTGTGGTTACCAGATACTGTGAGGGTTAAAGGTAGTGTCTCAAATCTGATACTGGGAAGATGACTACCATCTAAGGCGAACATGGGCGTAGGCTTCTCTAACTCTCTGAAAGGAATGTCATGTTTCCGAACCCATGCTTCGTCCATGAAACAACCCTCAGCCCCAGAGTCTATCAAGGCACTACATGTAGCACCCGAACCGGTCCAGCGTAGATGGACCGACAAAGTAGTACAGGATTTTGATGGAGAGACTTGAGTAGTTGCGCTCACCTGTAGCCCTCCGCTTACAGATGAGCTCTGGCTTTTACTGGACATGAATTAACAAAATGTCCAGCAACTCCGCAATAGAGGCACAGGCGGTTGGTGATCCTCCGTTCCCTCTCCTTAGTCGAGATGCGAATCCCTCCCAGCTGCATGGGCTCAGACTCTGAGCCAGAGGAGGGAGATGGTTGCGATGCGGAGCAGGGAAACACCGTTGATGCGAGCTCTCTTCCACGAGCCCGGTGACGAAGATCTACCCGTCGTTCTATGCGGATGGCGAGAGCAATCAAAGAGTCCACATCTGAAGGAACCTCCCGGGAGAGAATCTCATCCTTAACCACTGCGTGGAGTCCCTCCAGAAAACGAGCGAGCAGCGCCGGCTCGTTCCACTCACTAGAGGCAGCAAGAGTGCAAAACTCAATAGAATAATCCATTATGGACCGTTCACCTTGGCATAAGGAAGCCAGGGCCCTAGAAGCCTCCCTACCAAAAACAGAACGGTCAAAAACCCGAATCATCTCCTCTTTAAAGTTCTGGAACTTGTTAGAGCAATCAGCCCTTGCCTCCCAGATAGCTGTGCCCCATTCTCGAGCCCGGCCAGTAAGGAGTGAAATGACGTAAGCAACCCGAGCTCTCTCTCTAGAGTATGTGTTGGGTTGGAGAGAGAGAACACAATCTCACACTGCGTGAGAAAGGAGCGGCACTCAGTGGGCTGCCCGGAGTAGCAAGGTGGGTTATTAACCCTAGGTTCTGGAGGCTCGGCAGGCCAGGAAGTAACAGGTGGCACGAGACGTAGACTCTGGAACTGTCCAGAGAGGTCGGAAACCTGAGCGGCCAGGTTCTCCACGGCATGGCGAGCAGCAGACAATTCCTGCTCGTGTCTGCCGAGCATGGCTCCTTGGATCTCGACGGCAGTGTAACGAGCGTCTGAAGTCGCTGGGTCCATTCCTTGGTCGGTTCCTTCTGTCATGCAGGTGAAAGAGGACCCAAAAGCGACTTGGCGAAAACAGAGTCTTTAATCCAGTAAAGTAAATACAAAAAAAACACAACTTTCACTCGAAATGACGAGGACAAACTGGAGACTCGATCTTGAACAGCAGGTGAACAGCAGGTTGCCTCGGGAAGGCACTTGAACCAGACAGACTCAGACACCTGCTCACCACGCAGCATCTGAGGAAAACACGACACGACAGGGCGATACACAAACACAGCACGGTGAATTCTAGACAAGGAACCGACAGGACAGGAACGGAACACAAAGGAAGAAATAGGGACTCTAATCAGGGGAAAGGATCGGGAACAGGTGTGGGAAGACTAAATGATTGATTAGGGGAATAGGAACAGCTGGGAGCAGGAACGGAACGATAGAGAGAAGAGAGAGCGAGAGAGTGAGAGAGGGAGGGGGAGAGAGAGGGATAGAAAGAGGGAAAGAACCTAATAAGACCAGCAGAGGGAAACGAATAGAATGGGAAGCACAGGGACAAGACAAGATAATAAATGACAAAACATGACAACTTAACTATTTTTTATTTCATATGCGGTCCTGTTGAACAACATAAGATATAGTTTGACATTTGGGCCTTTGGTCGTCCATTCATTGACATGAAAATAGTTAAACACAAAAAATAACCTTTCAAAATCACTCTGTCTTTCTCTTTATCCATTCATGTGCCTCCTGCCTTCTCCATCTGTCCCCATGTGTGACTGGGCTAGGTTGGAGAATGCCTGGGCCGATCCAACGTGGAGAAGCGCTGTGCCATTAAGTCGGAGGACTACGACGCGGCCAAGAAGAAGAAGGAGCAGATGGAGGAGTACAGGACAGTGTACCATCATCTGGAGGTCCACAACCTACTGGACATGGGCATGGTTTGTGGCTCTTTGTGGCTTCTTGGGTCATTTCAATAGTTGTGACTGGGAACTTAAGTTAATGCCTTGTTTTGTTCATTTATCTTATTTCCCGAGCCTTTATCACAGTCAAGACACCTACAGTACAGCACCTTCAGAAAGTATCCCCTTTAAAAAATATTCAAAAACTTGCATCCTGTCTGCAACAAGGACTTAAAGTAATACTGCAAAAAAATGTGGCGAAGCAATTCACTTTTTGTCCTGAATAAAAACAAAAATCTGTTTAGGCCAAATCAAATACAACACATTACTGAGTACCACTCTCCATATTTTCAAGCATAGTGGTGTCTGCATCATATTATGGATATGCTTGTAACAGTTAAGGACTGGGGAGTTTTTCAAGATAAAAGAGAAATAGAATGGAGCTAAGCAGAGGCAAAATCTTAGAGGAAAACCTGGTTCAGTCTGCTTTACACCAGAAGATGGTGAATGTTCCTGAGTGGCCAAGTTACAGTTTTGACTTAAATCTACTTGAATATCTATGGCAAGACCTGAAAATGGTTATCTAGCAATGATCATCAACCAATTTGACAGAGCTTGAAGAAATTTGAAAATAATAATGGGCGGGGCGAAGTACCCACTCATTTCACGGATCTGCCAGTATCGGGGGTGGCTCTGGTGCGGGACAAAGAACCCACTCATCCCCCAGATCCAGCCATGGACCCAGGCTGAACACTGTGCCTGGACTGGACCTAGGTGCAGGAGAAGTCTCCTGCCATAGAGTGGAACTGGATGCCGTGTCTAGACTGGGCATCGGGGCAGAGAAGGGTTCCTGCCATGGAGCTGGACTGGATGCATTGTTCGGACTGGACATCGGCGCAGAGGAAGACTCCTGCCATGGAGCGGGACTGGACGCCGGAGGAGATTCCGGACCGTGGACCGTCGTTGGAGGTTCCGGACCGTGGACCGTCGTTGGAGGTTCCGGACCGTGAAATGTCACCGGAAGCTCTGGACTGGGAACCGTCGCCGGAAGCTCTGGACTGGGAACCGTCGCCGGAAGCGCTGGACTGGGAACTGTCGCCGGAATCTCTGGACTGGGAAACGTCGCCCGAAGCTCTGGACTGGGAACCGTCGCCGGAAGCTCTGGACTGGGGATCGTCGCAGGAAGCCTGGTGCGTGGGGCCGGCACTGGTGGTACCAGGCTGGTGACATGCACCTCAGGGCGAGCACGAGGAGCAGGCACAGGATGTACTGGACTGGGGAGGCGCACTGGAGGCCTGATGGGTGGGGCCGGTACAGGTGGCACCGGACTAGTGACACGCACTTCAGGGCGAGCGTGGGGAGGAGGCACAGGACATACTGGACTGGGGACACGCACTTCAGGGAGAGTGCGTGGAGCAGGCACAGGACATACCTGACTGGGAAAACGCACTTGAGGGAGAGTGTGAGGAGCAGGCACAGGACGTACCGGACTGGGGACAAGCACTTCAGGAAGCGTGCGAGGAGCAGGCACAGGACGTACCGGGCTGTGAAGGTACACTGGAGACCTGGTGCGTATAGCCGGCATCAATTGTCCAGGAACTTTAACACACTTCGCACAGCAAGTGCGAGGAGCTGTCACAGGACGTACAGGGCTGTGAAGGCGCACTGGAGACCTGGTGCGTATAACCGGCATCAATTGTACCGGAACTTTAACACAGGATGAGTATGGGAGCTGACTCAGGTGGCATCGGACGGCTAACACGCTCCTCAGGCTAACACGCTCCTCAGGGTGAATAACGTGCATAATACGCCAAACCAACAGCTCTCTCGCTTCATTCTCCTCCAATTTATCCAACAACTCCTCGAAGGTTTCTAACTCTCCCCTCCGTTCACTCTCCTCCAATTTATCCAATAACTCCTCAACGGTCTCTGATTCCTCAGCTCCGCCGACCACCCCATGTGCTTCCCCTCCCCAAAAGTTTTTGGGCTGTCTTTTGGGCTTACTCTGTGGCCACGAACCCCGGCGTCGTCGCTGTCCTTCCTTCACCGCCTGCGTCTCCCGCCATGGAAGGCGATCCTGTCCTGCCAGGATTTCTTCCCAAGTCCAGGATCCCTTCCCAACCAGAATCACTTCCCAAGTCCAGGATACTTCCTCCTCCTGGGCACGCTGCTTGGTCCTTTGTTGATGGGATATTCACGTTCGTTGGAATGAATATTTGGACCAAGGTGCAGCATATGTTGAGTCCCACATACATGTAATTTAATAAAGAATGTGAAAATTAGCAAAGACAAAAACAAATAAACAATAAACTAATAACGAACCGTGACTACAGAGATGCTACGTGCACTAACTCATAGCAATATCCCATAACACAAAGGTGGAAAAAAATGCTACTTAAGTATGATCCCCCATTAGAGACAACGATAGCCAGCTGCCTCTAATTGGGAATCATACCAAAAGAACAACATAGAAAAACCAAACTAGAACCCCACATAGAAAATATAAACTAGACTAAACCCCTAGTCACGCCCTGACCTACTCTACCATAGAAAATAAAGGCTTTCTATGGTCCGGACGTGACATACGAGAAAATGTGGAATAAGTCATGGGGTATGAATACTTTCTGAAGGGACCGTATGCTATAGTAAAAAGCATGACGTGTTGCTGGGCAACACGGACTTTCAACTCCCTCCAAAGATTTTCTATGGGGTTGAGATCTGGAGACTGGCTAGACCACTCCAGGACCTTGAAATGCTTCTTTTACGAAGCCACTCCTTCGTTGCCTGGGCGGTGTGTTTGGGATCATTGTCATGCTGAAAGACCCAGCCACATTTCATCTTCAATGCCCTTGCTGATGGAAGGAGGTTTTCACTCAAAAGCTCACGATACATGGCTCCTTTCATTCTTTCCTTTACACGGATCAGTCGTCCTGGTCCCTTTGCAGAATAACAGCCCCAAAGCATGATGTTTCCACCCCCATGCGTCACAGTAGGTATGGTGTTCTTTGGATGCAACTCAGCATTCTTTGTCCTCCAAACACGACGAGTTGAGTTTTTACCAAAAAGTTATATTTTGGTTTCATCTGACCATATGACATTCTCCCAATCTTCTTCTGCATCATCCAAATGCTCTCTAGCAAACTTCAAACGGGCACTGCAGGATTTGAGTCCCTGGTGGCGTAGTGTTACTGATGGTAGGCTTTGTTACTTTGGTCCCAGTTCTCTGCAGGTCATTCACTAGGTGGTGGTTCTGGGATTTTTGCTCACCGTTCTTGTGATGATTTTGACCCCACGGGGTGAGATCTTGTGTGGAGCCCCAGATCGAGGGAGATTATCAGTGGTCTTGTATGTCTTCCACTTGTATGTCTCCCACAGTTGATTTCTTCAAACCAAGCTGCTTACCTATTGCAGATTCACTCTTCCCAGCCTGGTGCAGGTCTACAATTTTGTTTCTGGTGTCCTTTGACAGCTCTTTGGTCTTGGTCATAGTGGAGTTTGGAGTGTGACTGTTTAAGGTTGTGGACAGGTGTCTTTTATACTGATAACAAGTTCAAACAGGTGCCATTAATACAGGTAACGAGTGGAGGACAGAGGAGCCTTTTAAAGAAGAAGTTACAGGTCTGTGAGAGCCAGAAATCTTGCTTGTTTGTAGGTGACCAAATACTTATTTTCCACCATAATTTGCAAACAAATACATTCAAAATCCTACAACGTGATTTTCTGGATTTTTTTCTAATTGTGTCTGTAGTTGAAGTGTACCTATGATGAAAATTACAGGCCTCTCTCATCTTTTTAAGTGGGAGAACTTGCACAATTGGTGGCTGACTAAATACTTTTTTCCCCACTGTATCTGTTGGTCACAGATACCTTAACAAAAAGGTAGGGTCTTGGATCAGAAAACCAGTCAGTATCTGGTATGGCCACCATTTGCCCCCCTCCTCTTCAATGGCTGTGCAAAGTTGCTGGATATTGTCAGGATCTGGAACACACTGTCGTACACGTCGATCCAGAGCATCCCAAACATGCTCAATGGGTGACATGTCTTGTAAGTATGCAGGGACTGGAACATTTTCAGCTTCCAGAAATTGTGTACAGATCCTTGTGTTATCATGCTGGAACATGTTATGAGGGCAGCGGATGAATGGCACAACACTGGGCCTCAGGATCTCGTCACAGTATCTCTGTGCATTCAAACTGCCATCGATAAATTGCAATTGTGTTCATTGTTCGTAGCTTATGCCTGCCTATACCATAACCTCACCACCACCATGGGGTTCACAACGTTGACCTAAGCAAACCGCTAGCCCACTCAACGCCATAGACGTGGTCTGCGGATGTGAGGCTGATTGGAGCTGGCATATAGTAGAGAAATGAATATGACATTTTCTGAAATGGTAACAGCTATGTTGCCTGCAGTCACCTGCAGTCACCATGCCAATTGCACACTCCCTCAAAACTTGAGAAATCTGTGGCATTGTGTTATGTGACAAAACTACACATTTTAGAGTGGCCTGTTTTTGTCCCCGGCACAAGGTGCACCTGTGTAATGATCATGCTGTTTAATCAATTTATTGATGTGCCTCGGGTGGAGGAATTATCTTGAAAAAGGAGAAATGGCTACTAACAGGGATGTAAACAAATTTGGGCACAACATTTTAGAGAAAAGCTTTTTGTGCGTATGGAAAATTCCAGGGATCTTTTATTTCAGCTCATGAAAAATGGGAACAACACTTTGGATGTTCCGTTCATATTTTTGTTCAGTGTAGTTTAGTATGCCTGTTTTGGGAATTTTACAAATGGATTAGCAATTCCACTTGAAAGTAAATTTAGGGAGAAGAACTGTGTGATGCTTGGCTTGGAACACTAGAGTCAGAGCAAATTAGCATTGTCTTCAAGAAGACATAAACATTTTCGGGCCCAAGTTTCACTTGTCCGTTTGTGCAGCCACTAATCACATTCCACCAAATAGTTTTACAGTATGTGAAAAAAAGTGATCTTTGGTTAAAGTTTTGAGTTTTGATGTCTGTTTGAGTACTCGATTACTCATGACCATCCCTAACACCGGGGCCCTCCTTTTAAGCTCAGAGGTGTTTGGAACGATCAAACATGGGATTATGACCAAGCGTTTATATGGTTTACTCACCAGTGTGACCACAGACAGATTGAGTTTCACAATTTAATTAAAAGTGTGAAACAGTTGGGTGACTTTAGAGCGTGCCAACCTGGCTGGAAGGCTCGGCTTTTAGCCTTTTACAGAACAGGAGCATTGTGCCAGTTGGCTGGCAGAGTTGTACTTGGAATATTATACCTTGGCTCTTCATAGAGGGAGTACTATAAATCATGATATATTCAATGACATTATAGTTAATGAAAGCCACATTTGTTTTAGTAGATCATCTAATCCAGTGGCTCTCAATCCTGGTCCTGGGTTTTGTCCCTAGCACTACACACTTGATTCAAATCATCAAAGCCTGAAAAGGAGTACTGCTAGGGGGAAATACAAAAATGTGCATCCCTTTAGGTCCCCAGGACCAGGAATGAGAACCACTGATCTAATCAATCAATCTTTTCAAGAGGCCTTTCTTTCACCAGTCTTTCCAGCTCAGTCTGTTTGGTCTCTTACATGATCTGTTTCTCTTGAACACGGAACATTTCTCAACACTTGACATATATTGGTGTAATAAATGTAAACATGCTTAAATGTTCTATCTAGATCTGTATAGAAACATTATCTAAACTAATCTCTCTGCCTTAATCTTTGGATCTAATTTTCCACAACAACATTAATAAAACAAAAGTTATACATTTGACATTGGTGTCCCATTGAATGACTATATTCACAGCTCACCGCCCTGCTTTATGACAAGAGACCTCTACCTGCCCTGCAGAGGAAAGGGGATGACAGATACATTATATAAAGAATGACAGTAAAAAGCTTTGAGGCACCTTAAATTTAATTTTGGGTAAAAAAGCCAACTCGGCTCATTCATTCATTGAATCAGATGGCCCATTCATCACAAAGCCCACTGATATTGCCGACTACTTTAATGACTTTTTCTTTGGCAAGATAATAAAACTTAGGGATGACATGCCAGCAACAAACGCTGACACTTCACATCCAAGTATAATTATGAAATGCAAGAATTGTACAGTGTGGAAGAGTGTGTTCAGTGTGGAAGAGGTGAAAAGCTGTTGTCTATCAACAATGACAAGCCACCGGGGACTGACAATCTGGATGAAAAATCCCTGAGGCTAATAGCAGAAGATACTGCCACTCCTATTTGCCACATCTTCAATTTAAGCCTAATAGAGAACGTGTGCCCTCAGGCCTGGGGGGAAGCTAAAGTCATTCCGCTACAACAAGAATAATAAAGCCCCCTTTACTGGCTCAAATAGCTGACCAATCAGCCTGTTACCAACCATAGTAAACTTCTGGAAACAATTGTGTTTGACCAGATACAATGCTTTTTCTCAGTAAACAAATTGACAACAGAATTTCAGCATGCTTATAGGGAAGGACACTCATCAAGCACAGCACTTACACAAATGACTGATGATTGGCTGAGATAAATAGATGATCAAATAATTGTGGGGGCTGTCTTGTTAGACTTCAGTGCAGCTTTTGACATTATCAATCATAGTCTGCTGCTGGAAAAACGTATGTGTTATGGCTTTACACCCCCTGCTTTAATGTGGCTAAAGAGTTACTTGTCTAACAGAACACAGAGGGTGTTCTTTAATGGAAGCCTCTCAAATATAATCCAGTTAGAATCAGGAATTACCCCGGGTAGCTGTTTAGGCCCCTTGCTTTTTTACATTTTTACTAACAACATGAGTAAAGACAGAGTGTCTATGTATGCGGATGACTCAACACTATACTTGTCAGCTACTACAGTGACTGAAATGACTGCAATACTCAACAAAGAGCTGCAGTTAGTTTCAGAGTGGGTGGCAAGGAATAAGTTAGACCTAAATATAACTAAAAGCATTGTATTTGGGACAAAACACTCACGAAACCCTAAACCTCAACTAAATCGTGTAATAAATAATGTGTAAATTGAGCAAGTTGAGATGACTAAACTGCTTGGAGTAGCACTAGATTGTAAACTGTCATGGTCAAAACATATTGATGCAGTAGTAGCTAAAATGGGGAGAAGTCTGTCTATAATAAAGCGATGCTCTGCCTTCTTAACACTATTAACAAGGCAGGTCCAACAGGCTCTAGTTTTGTCACACCTGGACTACTGTTCAGTTGTGTGGTCAAGAGCCACAAAAAAGGACTTAGGAAAATTGCAATTAGCTCAGAACAGGACAGCATGGCTGGCCCTTGGATGTACACAGAGAGCTAACATTAATAATATGCATGTCAATCTCTCCTGGCTGAAAGTGGAGGAGAGATTGATTTCATCACTACTTTTATTTATGAGGTATTGACATGTTGAATGCACTGAGCTGTCTGTCTAAACTACTGGCACACAGCTTGGACACCCATTCATACCACACGAGACATGCCAAAGGAGGTCTCTTCAAAGTCCCCAAGTCCAGAACAGACTATGGGAGGCACACAATACTACATAGAGCCATGACTACATGGAACTCAATTCCACAATACAACATAGAGCCATGACTACATGGAACTCAATTCCACAATACAACATAGAGCCATGACTACATGGAACTCAATTCCACAATACAACATAGAGCCATGACTACATGGAACTCAATTCCACAATACAACATAGAACCATGACTACATGGAACTCTATTCCACAATACAACATAGAGCCATGACTACATGGAACTCAATTCCACAATACTACATAGAGCCATGACTACATGGAACTCTATTCCACAATACAACATAGAACCATGACTACATGGAACTCTATTCCACAATACTACATAGAGCCATGACTACATGGAACTCAATTCCACGGTACTACATAGAGCCATGACTACATGGAACTCTATTCCACAATACAACATAGACCCATGACTACATGGAACTCTATTCCACAATACAACATAGAGCCATGACTACATGGAACTCTATTCCACAATACAACATAGAACCATGACTACATGGAACTCTATTCCACAGTACTACATAGAGCCATGACTACATGGAACTCAATTCCACAGTACTACATAGAGCCATGACTACATGGAACTCAATTCCACAATACAACATAGAACCATGACTACATGGAACTCTATTCCACAGTACTACATAGAGCCATGACTACATGGAACTCTATTCCACAGTACTACATAGAGCCATGACTACATGGAACTCTATTCCACATTACTACATAGAGCCATGACTACATGGAACTCAATTCCACAATACAACATAGAACCATGACTACATGGAACTCTATTCCACAATACAACATAGAGCCATGACTACATGGAACTCTATTCCACAGTACTACATAGAGCCATGACTACATGGAACTCTATTCAACAGTACTACATAGAGCCATGACTACATGGAAATCTATTCAACAGTACTACATAGAGCCATGACTACATGGAACTCTATTCCACAGTACTACTTAGAGTCATGACTACATGGAACTCTATTCCACAGTACTACATAGAGCCATGACTACATGGAACTCTATTCCACAGTACTACATAGAGTCATGACTAAATGGAACTCTATTCCACATCAGGTAACTGACGCAAGCGGTAACATTTTTGTTTTTTTAAAGATTAAAAAACACCTTATGGAACAGCGGGGACTGTGAAGCAACACACACACACACACACACACACACACACACACACACACACACACACACACACACACACACACACACACACACACACACACACACACACACACACACACACACACACACACACACACACACACACACACGATAACATACGCACTATACATACATTTAGTACTGTAGGGGCCTGGATTTAGTACTGTGTGGTAGGGGCCTGAGGGCACACAGTGTGTTGTGAAATCTGTGAATGTATTGTAATGTTTTTTAAATTGTATAAACTGTCTTAATTTTGCTGGACCCCAGGAAGAGTAGCTGCTGCTTTGGCAGGAACTAATGGGGATCCATAATAAATACAAATACAAACCTGCCAGAAACTGACTGACTGACTTACTCTCCAATCCTCCCACAGCACATCTGCCCTAGGTGGCTGGAACATATTCAAAAACCTTAGGCAGCAGGGCATCTTCGCGGTAGGACATCTACAAGAAGCTGACAGAAGTATTGGCCCGGGACACCCAAGATGGAACTAAGGGCAGCAGTTTTTATGGTCAAGAAGGCCCGCCAGGATAAAGTATCGTCTGTGAGTTTCAAATGGCACCATATTCGGTATTTGCGAGTGTCCTAGATGACATCGTATGAATAGGACTTGAATTGGGACACAGACTCTCCCTATTTAGCCTTGGTGTGATAATTGACTGGCAGTTGTGATGCCTGGGGGGTCGTGTTCTTTATCACTCAGAACAGTAGGTTTACATGTTCACCTTTTAGTGCCTTTAACCACATTTGGCCCAGATTGAAGTTACATACAACATGTAGAATATGAAATAAGGGCTAGCTACCTGCCCTGTGTCACAATGACTAACAGCCCCCTTTTTTAAAATATATTTTTTTACCTTTATTTAACGAGGCAAGTCAGTTAAGAACAAAGTATTATTTTCAATGACAGCCCAGTGGGTTAACTGCCTGTTCAGGGGCAGAATGACAGATTTGTACCTTGTCGGCTCAGGGGTTTGAACTTGCAACCTCCGGTTACTAGACCAACGCTCTAACCACTAGGCTACCCTGCCGCCCCGATATCTGGGGATGATTTATGGAGGCCAATCAAACCCACGCTGTAGGAAACCTGCACTTGGGGAGGTGATTATGGTTACCTTTTCACAGTAATGTGTTTTTATGAACAGAGAATAAGTGTGTGCACTGAGTAGTTTGTGAACAAAGACTAAATATTGCTCAAGCAGTTTAAGGGGGTCGTTTGCACAGGGCATTTCCATCACAAAGGACCCAACGTGAAAGCTAAGCATCTATATTTAAGGGAAATCAAGGCATTCAGCTGATTTTTTTTTTTTTTAAATGACATTTTCCATCTTAAAAACTAGGCATAAGAAAAGGCTTTGATTTCTGGATAAACAGATGGAAAAGGGGATTTAGAAAACATTTGCCAGAAAAACTCTTAAAATTTATCAGAAATGCATCAAAATACAATCATGTTGACGTTAAAACCCCTGCCAACTAATATTAACACTTATATTTCGTTTTGGAGAAATTGTTTACCTTCTGTAAATTAAAGAAATATTGCTTTGTGCCCTGTAATTCCATTACCAAAAAAACACATACAGTAACTTCTCATTTCTAATTATCTCCTGCATGTGGAGAGAGGGTAATGAAAGTTCACAGAAGTAACAAGTAATGATAGACCTACCAAATTAGTAATAGTGATTTTACTGATATCAATTTTGTTTATGAATTATTAAGTGATTCAAACAAATTGGTAACGGAATTACAAAATGTCAGTAACGGAATTACTGCAACTGAATTGGCTACAATGGGAAATAATTATTGTCACAAAAAACAGTTGGGTGACCTGCTACTGTCCTCCCTTCCACTGGCATACTGTTATGTTCAGCTCATAACTGTTTTCTTTCTCTTTCAAACCTGGACAACTCCTCCATCTCTCTCTCTCTCTCTCTCTCTCCAGTTAATGCACCTATCCCACCTCTTATTGACACTTACCCATGGGCCCCTTCTCTTTTGACTTTAACCAGCAGGACGTCCATTAGCGTTGAAAAGTTGTCCATCCTGGACTTGATGTTAATGGACTAGACCAAATCTGAACCTATCAAAGATGTATGTTTCACATGTTTGGACAGCACAGTATTGTACAGTGAGTAGAGCACAGTAAAGAACAGTACAATACAGTACAGTACATTGAGTAGAGCACAGTAGAGTGCAGTCCAATACAATATGTGGAAATATTAGTCACAAACATAATCAGAAATATTTTGAATGTTTTTGGGAACATTTACAGGGAACATTTACCCTTTTGTGTATTTTTGTGTGCAAACCATGCTCTTATTTGTGGACTTCCTTGTGGAATTGCTCCACACAAAAATAGACAAAACTTCAGAAATATTTTGAATGTGTTTATTCTTTCTTAACTTACACAGGGGAACATTTGACCCTTTTGTGTATTTTTGTCTGCAAACCATGCTCTTATTTGTGAACATCCTTGTTCAGGGTGTTGTTTTTATGCAACTACCAAAGACAAGGCCTATTTACGCTTCCTAAAGTTGAGCATGATGGTACCTGGTTTCTTCACGAAATGGATGGCATTATTTAGCATTGTGTGATGTTATTTGTGGCACTTTTGTCCTTGTGTTTGTTGAACTAATGTGATAGCTAGTCCCCCCTTACCCTGCCCTTCAATTTCAAAGAAGTTTTCCCTTGAAAGTGAAGGAAAAGCCTTGTCCTTGTTTTGAAGGCAGGCAACCGATCAGGTTATCTATCTGTTGTTGCTGTCAGATGAAAGTGGCTGGAGGATAAACTGAAGGACAGTGGGTCAGGGTGAGAACCAGAGGCTGATGGTGATTTCAGGCCTAGATAATGTCTAGAACAGAATAGTTGAATGGTAAACATTTTACCATGTCGGATTTCCCCATGTTTCAAAAGTCAAAAGTCCAAAAGTTCAAAAGTCAAAACTGAAGTCAATATGTAACGTGAACAAACATTCATTCTCACACATATATAATTACGGTTCCATGATACTGCACATTGTGTTCATCTCCAGAAAAATACATGGTGCCAAAGTTTCCACTAAAATTGTTCACTCATGAAGCTCTATTTTAGAACTGGTGAGGAAAGGTGTAAGGTTTTGGTGTGAATTGGAAAGCTTTAAGCTGTGTAAAGTGAATTGAAAAGGGATAGTTTATTGGTCAGATATGTTTACATTGGACATTCCACTGCTGTCACAGGCTCTGATTGACCATGCTCTTTGAGTGCTTTACACTGCAGCTAGTCACTATTAGAGCTGCCTACCAACCGTTTACTGTTCACACACACACAGACACACACACACTCTAGCCACCCCCCTAACAATGCTTCCCCTGTCCCACTCACATTCCCACTGCTCGCTGCTAGAGCTCTTTCCTTAAACAAATATTAGAGAGGATCGGTGACAACGCTGGCCTTGTAAGTTGCAACCACTTTCCCTGACTTGTCCTGCAATGAGAAAGTAGGCCTCAATAATCTACACAGTGAAGTTATGGTGGGAATAAAATGTATACTATTCTATGTGATTGCTTTATGAATGGATTGATCAGTGCTGGCTGATAGTAGGCTATAGAAACATCAAAGTCTGAGTTGTATTGTATGACATCTGGCATCCAGATTACCAAGCTAGTTAGAAACCAGGCTGTAACCACTAACTATGACCAGGCTAACTCAATAGTTGCCATGCTGGTTACTTTGTTTTGTAAACAATTGTTTAATGGTTTGCAATAAGAAACAAACGCATATAAAACAGAAAAACACAAACAATAAATACTACAATAAAACAGAGAGGAGGGCCGCAGGTAGCCTGGTGGTTAGAGCGTTGGGCCAGTAACCGAAAGACTGCTGGATCGAATCCCTGAGCTGACAAGGTAAAGCTCTGTCATTCTGCCCTTGAGCAAGGCAGTTAACCCACTGTTCCCCGGGCGCCGAAGACGTGGATGTCGAATATGGCAGCCCCCCACACCTCTCTGATTCAGAGAGTTAAATGCAGAAGACACATTTCAGTTGAATGCATTCAGTTGTACAACTTACTAGGTTTCCCCCTTTCCCAACCACAAAAGTTACAGTATGTAGCCTTGCCAGAGTAGCTCATAGGGCAGGAACTAGTTTCTGTTGTGTGAACATCTCCCCCTGGACAGGATGCTAGTCCCTGTATGCTGAGTGCCAAGCATTTTTCAAGTCTGTGGTTTGACGAAACCGCAGCCTTCAAATCTCAGAAAGAAAACTGCCACTGAGTTGACTAATGTTTTACTTTAAAAAAAATACAACTGGAGTATGGCTCAAATGGTAGAGCATGGCGCTTGCAAAACCAGGGTTGTGGGTTCCATTCTCACAGGGAATCAGTATGAAAATGTAATTCATTTTCCCCCGCTTCTCCTTCACCCAAATCCAGACAGCTGATGTTCTGAAAGAGCTGCAAAATCAGCTGGGCTCGACAATCTGGACCCTCTCTTTCTAAAAATGATCTGCCGAAAATGTTGCAACCCCATTACTAGCCTGTTCAAACTCTCTTTCGCATCATCTGAGATCTCCAAAGATTGGAAAGCTGCCGTGGTCATCCCACTCTTCAAAGGGGAGACAACCTAGACCCAAACTGTTATAGACCTATGTCCATCCTGCCCTGCCTTTCTAAAGTGTTCGAAAGCCAAGTTAACAAACAGATTACCGACCATTTTGAATCCCAAGGTACCTTCTCCACTATGTAATCTGGTTTCCGAGCTGGTCACGGGTGCAACCCAGCCACGCTCAAGGTCCTAAACAATATCATAACCGCCATCGATAAAAGACAATACTGGGGGGCCTCCCGGGTGGCGCAGTGGCTAGGGGTGCTGTACTGCAGCGCCAGCTGTGCCACCAGAGACTCTGGGTTCGAGCCCAGGCTCTGTCATAACTGGCCGTGACCTGGAGGTCCATGGGACGACGCACAATTGGCCTAGCGTCGTCCGGGTTAGGGAGGGTTTGGCCGGTAGGGATGTCCTTGTCTCATCTCGCACCATTGACCCCTGTGGCGGGCTGGGCGCAGTGCGCACTAACCAAGGTTGCCAGGTGCACGGTGTTTCCTCCGACACATTGGTGCGGCTGGCTTCCAGGTTGGATGCACGCTGTGTTAAGAAGCAGTGCGGCTTGGTTGGGTTGTGTATCGGAGGACGCGTGACTTTCAACCTTTGTCTCTCCCGAGCCCGTACGGGAGTTGTAGCGATGAGACAAGATAGTAGCTACTAAAAACAATTAGATACCACGAAATTGGGGAGAAAAAAAGGGGCTAAAAAATATAATTTTAAAAAAAGACAGTACTGTGCAGCCGTCTTCATCAACCTGGCCATGGACACATTCTTATCGGCAGACTCAATAGCCTTGGTTTCTCAAATGACTGATATAGTTCAGTGTGTCAAATCGGAGGGCCTGTTGTCCAGACCTCTGGCAGTCTCTATGGAGGTGCCGCAGGGTTCAATTCAAAGGGCTGACGCTTTTCTCTGTATATATCAATGATGTCGCTCTTGCTGCTGGTGATTCTCTGATCCACCTCTATGCAAACGACAACATTCTGTATACTCTGGTTCTGACTTAGAATATGTGGACAACTACAAATACCTAGGTGTCTGGTTAGACTGTAAATTCTCCTTCCACACATTAAGCATCTCCAATCCAAAATTAATTCGGGTTCCTATTTCGCAACAAAGCCTCCTTCTCTGATGTTGCCAAACATACTCTCGTAAAACTATCCTACCGATCCTTGACTTCGGCGATGTGATTTACAAAATAGCCTCTAACACTCTACTCAGCAAACTTGATGTAGTCTATCACAGTGCTATCAATTTTGGCACCAAAGCTCCCTACCCACCACTGCGACCTGTATGCTCTCGTTGGCTGGCCATCGCTACATATTGATCACCAAACCCCCTGGATCCAGGTCATCTATAAGTCTTTGCTAGGTAAAGCCCCACCTTATCTCAGCTCACTGGTCACCATAGCAACACCCACCCGTAGCACGCGCTCCAGCAGGTATATTTCACTGGTCATCCTCAAAGCCAACACCGAATTTGGCCGCCTTTCCTTCCAGTTCTCTGCTGCCAATGACTGGAACGAATTGCAAAAATCACTAAAGCTGGAGACGTATATCTTTAAGCATCAGCTGTCAGAGCAGCTTACCGGTCACTTACCGAGCCCATCTGTAAATAGCACACCCAACTACCTCATCCCCATATTGTTATTTATCTTTTTGCTCTTTTGCACCCGGTATCTCGACTCGCACATCATCATCTGCACATCCATCACTCCAGTGTTAATGCTAAATTATAATTATTTTGCCTCTATGGCTTATTTATTGCCTTACCTCCCTAATCTTCTACATTCGCACACACTGTACATAGATTTTTCTATTGTGTTATGGACTGTGCATTTGTTTATGTGTAACTCTGTGTTGTTGTTGTTGTTTTTGTCTCACTGCTTTGCTTTTTCTTGACCAGGAGGTCACAGTTGTAAATTAGAACTTTTCTCAACTGGCCTACCTGGTTAAATAAAATCAAATAAACTGGAATCAGGGCGCCCAATCCGACAAGTTTAATTGACCCACATTCCCACATGGTGACATGATATCATTGACGTGACGTGCAACTGAGCGATAGAAAACCAATCGCGCAAATCTCCCCATTCCCATTCCCATGTCGCCTATGCCTAAATCCGTCACTGCAATGGATATTACAACCCTGAGCCCCGGCCTGCTCTGCTCTTGCTGATCAAAAAAATAATTTGTGTGCTGCCTAAACAATGGCTGTGCTGTGTCGGGCTATGGTGGCTGTTCACGAGAGTTAAAGGTTTATCCCGAAAATAATGTTTGATTAGGCCAGTCCCAAAAATGCATCTTGCTCGTGGACTAGCCTATAGCCTATGTTCTGTTCCGTTTGAGAAGTAGAGCGTGAAGATGAGAATGAGGACTGAGGTCAACTTGGATAGCTTGTTACTACTATAATTGATTTGATTAAAACAATATGTTTCTTGCCCATGATCTATTTATCAGAGTTATTGACCTCACAATAAGCCAGGTTGGAGTCATTTACATTGTGGTGCTAAAACTTCAAGCAGCAGCCGTGGCACAATGAATCGGAAATGGACAGCTCATGGTTCTGAAAGTAAATTCGAGTAGGCATAATTCATTTCAAACGTCTTCATTTTAATTAGACTTTATTAACAACAAGAGAGCTTTGTGTTGGAGCCTATTTCTTCCTTTTTAAGAAATAAGAGTTAGTCCTACCTGTTTGACTGACAAAATTAGGCTTTAGGCAGCGCACTCTTTAAATAGCCTACCTCCGTGTCAGTGAAGGGCTGTTAAGTTAAAACCAAAACTCGAAATTGGGGAGGGTATGAGAGGGTGTGCCATAGGCCTACCTTTTATTAAAGAAAATGGCAAAACCACAGGCCTACCCCTTGTTATCTTAAGATTTTGAAGAAAATGAAACAGATCCGATGATATAATGTGAACTGTAACAGAGCTTTGGTCCGCGATGCTTTATGCTACAAACAAGCTGTAACATACCCGAGAAAGGCGTGACTCCATCGCATATGGGGATATCATTGTTTCGTTTCTTTGACATTCAGAGACTGACTTTGCTTGGGAAGTAATCTAATTGTGTCACTATCAATAGATTAATATATTCACTTTCTGTACAATAGAATATGTTTTAAACCCAGACAGCTTTTAGAGAAACACTTGTGACCTTCTCTCGCTGAGTTAAGCCACAGAAGAAGAGTAGCCAGCAGTGAAACCTTACATTTTTCTCCATCAGTAAGCCTATTTTCTTCATCTAACTCTTATTGTAAATAACAAGGTATTTACACCCCTAGACTTTTTCCACGTTTGGTTGTATTACAGCCTGAATTTAAAATTGCTACAATTTAGATTTTGTGTCACTGGACTACACACAACACCCAATAATGTCAAAGTGGAATTATGTTTTTAGAAATGTTTAACAATGTATTACAAATGGAAAGCTGAAATGTCTTAAGTCAGTAAGTATTCAACCTCTTTGTTATGGCATGCCTAAATAAATTCAGGAGTAAAAATGTGCTTAACAAGTCAGAGAATACATTGCATGGACTAACTCTGTGTACAATAAGAAGAATGATGACTACCCCATCTATTTACCCAACACATACAATTAGCCGTAAGGTCCCTCAATCGAGCAGTGAATTTCAAGCACAGATCGACAAAGACCAGGGATGTTTTCCAATGCCTTGCCACGAAGGGCACCTATTCGTAGATAAATAAATAAAAAAGCAGACATTGAATATTCTTTTGAGCATGGGGGGGTTATTAATTACACTTTGGATGGTGTATGAACACACCCAGTCAATACAAAGGTACAGGTGTCCTTCATACTGTAACTCCTTTGACACAGAGTGAAAAAAAAGCTTAGGAATTTCACAATGAGGCCAATGGGGATTTTAAAGCAGTTACAAAGTCAAATAGCTGTGATAGGAGAAAACTGAGCATGGATCAACAACATTGTAGTTACTCCACAATACTAACCTAAATGACAGTGTGAAATTGTGACAAATAAATTAACTTTGTATGTCCTGAATACAAAGCATTATGTTTGGGGCAAACTGGGATCTTTCAGCTCATGAAATATGGAAGGGACCAACACGTTACATGTTGCGTTTATAGTTTTGTTCAGTGTATATATCATGTCTCTGGGTGCAACATAAGACCAAACAATGACAAAGGTTTGAGTGAGAGGTCTGACTGGTGTCTCCAAATGGCCACACTCCTCTCTAAAGTGTGCTCAGTTCCTAAGTAATTTTAATTCACTTTTATGACTCTCCGAGCTGTTATTTTTGTTTTGAACACAGCCCTGCATCCCCAACATAACAAAATGTTATTTGTCACATGCACCAAATTCAACATGAAATGCTTACTTACTACAAGCCCTTAACCAACAATGCAGTTTTAAGAAAAATAAGAGTTAAGAAAAATATTTACTAAAGTAAATTTTACTTTAGTAAATGTATTTATTTACTGAATAAACTAAAGTAAGAAATAAAAAAGCAACAATAAAATAACAATAACGAGGCTATAAACAGGGGTTACCGATACAGGTTAGTCGAGGTAATATGTACATGTCGGTAGGGGTAAAGTGACTATGCATAGATCATTTGATTTGGATCTTTTTTAGTCCCCATTTGGAGTAATCTTCCAAGAGTCTTTAAAAATTAAAATACAATTTATAATACGAACGTATTTTCACATATAACACACATAATATACTAACACAATGACCCAATAAATACTCCATCTAAAAAATATTGATTCTTCATCTACTATAGTCCCACAACATTTCTATGTATTATATTTAAATTGTTTTAAAATAATGTTTACATTTACATATTGAAATGTTTCTAGTTTGCTCGGTTAATTTATTCCATTTCTTTATTGCTCTAAATCTAAATGTTCTTTTGCCTATTTCTCTTTTCTGTCCGGATAACGCATAGATAGTGGACAATCTATTCCTAGTATTTACGGAATGTCTGTCTCTTACCAACTGAATACCGTTGTGAATAGAACTTGGCCGTTTTAAATGATGTATATTATAAAATTAAATAAATATGTTTTTTTCAATTATCCTGTTGACTGATGACCAACCAAGAACACTGCGCATGACTGCAACAGAAGAACCATATCTCCACCTTAAAACAATCCTTGCTGCTTTGTTCTGTGCATTCTGCAGCCTTCTAACTTCTTTTAATGATGCATTTCCCCAGACCACAGAACATTAGTTCACTTGACTCTCAATTAATGCTTGTGTTATTTGCTGAATAATTTTTCCTGGTAAATATTTAGCTATCCTTCTGATTATGCATGCTGTTTTAATATTTATTTTTTACATAGATTAGTTATTTGAGACGACTATGATAAGCAGTTGTCTAGTTGCACTCCCAATAGTTTGGTTTCTGCCACTTCTTCAATTTGTACTCCTCCCATACTTAATTGTATCCCATGCTGTTTTGGCCTTTCCGTAGTTGAACAGACCAACATAACTTTGGTTTTCTTGATGTTTAAAACAAGCTGTTTTTGGCAAACCCACTCCCTGATATTCTCCAAATCTCTTTGTAAAGCTTGCTGTACCTGTTTAACCGATTGTCTTGCTGCATAAATTGTAGTATCATCTGCAAATATAGTAGCTTGAGTTTCAGCTAAGGCACAGGGAAGATCGTTGGTATATATTAAATAAAGAAGTGGCCCAAGGCAGCTGCCCTGCGGTATTCCACAGTTGAACACATGAGGGGAAGAAAATTAACCATTGATATAGGTGGACTGTTTCCTGTCAGTTAGATATGACTGTACCCAATTCAATGCTACCTCGTTAAAACCATAATGCATTAATTTTATCAAAATTATTTCATGATCCACTAAATCAAATGCTGCACTGAAATCTAAAAATAGTACACCCACAAACTTGCCATTATCCATAGCATTGAGCCATTGGTCAGTCATGTCAACCAATGCAGTGGTAGTGGAATGGTTTTTACGATAAGCATGCTGATTGGCTGTAATCAGATCATTATTTTCCATGTACTCCCATATTTGTCTACTCACAATACCCTCTAATATCTTACTGAGTGAAGGGAGTAGACTAATTGGTTGACTATTGGCAGAAGTAATGGGTTCTATGCTGTCTTTCGGAATAGGACACAGTTTCGCATGCTTCCATACATTTGCAAACATCCCATTTTCCATTGACCAATTCCATATATATTTCAGTGGAATTGCAATCTGGGAAGCAGCACAGCGAAGCAAAAATTTATCCATAAGACCATAACCTGTAGATTTACCATCAGGTAATGACTTCAATAGGTTTAACACCTCCTCCACTGACACCGTTTGCAGACTAAAAGAGCAGATCTTGTTGCTCATAATATGATCATTAATCCATTGGACAATAGCTTGTTTGGAAGAATGTATGTTTACATTGTTGCTCAGTAATTTAATTTTCTTTATAAAAAAATCTCGCAAAATGATTGGCAATATCAACTGGTTTTGTTATTATTCTCCCGTTAACCTCCACACTAGATGGGCATGATGAGTTAGATGTACCAAGTAAGTCCTTAACTGTGTTCCATACCTTTTTAGAATAATTTTTACAGTCAATAAACGCATCGTTGTAAAATAACTTTTTTTCCTTTCGATTCAATTTAACTGCATAATTACGTAATGTTCTATAATTCTGTTAATCAATTTCTAATTTTGACTTGGCTGCTAAGACTTTTGCCATATTTCTTTGAGAAAAAGCCACACCCAGTTCATCATCAATCCATGGAGATGGACGGGCACCAACTGTACTTTTTCTTATAGGGGCAAGATGGTCCATTACCTCAGTGAGCAAATCAATAAAACATTCTATAGCGTGATTTAAATCATCCTCTAGATAAATCAGGGTTCAGCAGCCAAATAATTTAGAAATGGCTCATGATTAAATGTTTTAAAATGTCTTTTGACCACAATCCTAGGGGGTTTCTTTGGAACCTTGGTGTTCATGGTTATGGTCACAATATTATAGTCTGTCCAGCCCACTGGCATTGATCTGGCTTTTAAGCATTGCAATGGTATATTACAGAAAATCAGATCAATGCATGTGTCTGAACGATGACCCAACCTAGTTGATGATCTAGTAGTATCATTAACCATTTGTTTCAAACCACAGTTCTCAGCATATCTCATCAATTTTGTTCTATTCTAATTATTGTGATCCTTCCAATTCATATTAAAATCACCCAAGATAAATACATCTCTGTTGCTATCTGTGGCCTGGTCAAACCCAGTACATAAGTCATCCAGATAACAGATAATAGGTATTATATATTATTATTATTATTATTATTATTATATTATATATTATTATTATTATTATTATTATATTATTATTATATATTTATATTATTATATTATTATTATTATTATTATATTATTATATATTATTATTATTATTATTATTATTATTATTATTATTATTATTATTATTATTATTATTATATATAGAAGCAGCATCGTAAAAAAAAGGAGGGGGTCAATGCAAATAGTCTGGGCAGCCATTTGATTATCTGTTCAGCAGTCTTATGGCTTGGGGGTAGAAGCTGTTCAGCAGTCTTATGGCTTGGGGGTAGAAGCTGTTCAGCAGTCTTATGGCTTGGGGGTAGAAGCTGTTCAGCAGTCTTATGGCTTGGGGGTAGAAGCTGTTCAGCAGTCTTATGGCTTGGGGGTAGAAGCTGTTCAGCAGTCTTATGGCTTGGGGGTAGAAGCTGTTCAGAAGCCTTTTGGACCTAGACTTGGGTGGCTGGAGTCTTTAGCAATTTTTAGGGCCTTCCTCTGACACCGCCTGGTATAGAGGTCCTGGATTGCAGGAAGCTTGGCCCCAGTGATGTACTGGGCAGCACACACTACCCTCTGTAGCACCTTGCGGTCGAAGGCCAGGCAGTTGCCCTACCAGGCGGTGATGCAACCAGTGCTTTTTTTACAATCTGAGGACCATGCCAGATATTTTCAGTCTCCTAAGGGCGAATAGGCGTTGTTGTGCCCTCTTCACGATTGTCTTGGTGTGTTTGGCCATAAATATAATGGACCAATCCAAAACTGGTCCACTATAAATCGCAATCTGTGTCAGGTGGGCATCATTTGAAAGTGTATTCTATTGCCAACATGACTATCTAAGTTATAAAATATGGTCTTAGGCTTTCACAAGGCACATCAGAGAAACCAAAGGTCATTTTGATGCACATAGGATGGAGTCATAGATGGAGTCAGTTCTGTGGCTAATTTCCTTCACAATATGGCAGGATCATTCTGTTCAGGACAACCCAGGGTATGATGCCATGTCATCCTTGTAACTGTACATTAAACATAGTGATCATAGTCGACAAAACTGTAAATGACATGACTTTTATAATATGGAAAGGTGAAGTGCCCATTTTGACTCACGTTTTGTGGTTTTCTTATATAGCATCAGAGGTATTTATTATAATCCTCAACGTCTCATCTTTCAGAACACATAGAGTCCTCTTGATTTACAGCGTGTTCCTCACTCGGACAAAAAAAATATTAGCAAGAGTAGGCTTTGCCAACATTTGAGGTGTCACATTGTTGTGGTAGTGTAGCTTCTGGACTGTGTGTGCGCATGTGCATGTGTGTGGTGCATGTGCGCGTGAATAAGTGAGGGAAAAGTCTTCAGAGAGAGAGTCTGTATTTGGCTACCATCACCATCTCAGCTCTGGTCAGGTTTTTTTAATTATTTTTTTACTTTTTGACGACTCAGCCCTCTTAGATCACTGCTCATGCCCTGTGGAACCGTTAAGAACTCAGTTGAACTCCAACCCAAGACATGAATGGTTCTTTGTTAGTCCGAGTGGTCCCCCACACTTCATCTACTACGCATACAAGCCGTCTGTCACCAATAAATCAATGACTTAACAAGAGGACACAAAGACTATATGGACTTTATTAAGGATGTTTAAAAAAAAAAGTTTTTTAAATGGTCCGTAACGGTATTCCAGAAATCAAACTGGTTCATATTCTGGAAATGACCCACAAGCTGAGTAGGAATGTACTTTTTATGTTTGTTTAGTTCATAAACTCCTTTAGTATGCTTGCTTAGTAGGGGATTATACAAACATGATATTGATACATTTAACATTTCCTAGAATGCGGAACTAAGGCACAACAATTGCTCCATAGAAAAGTACTGTACTTTTATTAAATAAAGGTTAAAACCATGTTCTGGTCCGAAAACGTGTCAGCATGAAATGTAATTTGGTACCCTGGACCTTTTTCATATTCACTTCTGTCGTGTCCAGGGACTGTGTACCCATTCTGGGGTTTATTAAATCTTCATGCACAGCCCCATGTCGCAAGGATCTGTACACAAGTCTTGGAAGCTGAAAATGTCCCAGTTCCTCCATGGCCTGCATACTCACCAGTCATGTCACCCATTGAGCATGTTTGGGATGCTCTGGCA
This sequence comes from Oncorhynchus gorbuscha, assembly GCF_021184085.1. Classification (NCBI taxonomy): domain Eukaryota; kingdom Metazoa; phylum Chordata; class Actinopteri; order Salmoniformes; family Salmonidae; genus Oncorhynchus; species Oncorhynchus gorbuscha. The sequence continues at coordinate 29,389,062 of NC_060182.1, read as the reverse complement.
ACGTGTACGACAGTGTTTTCCAGTTCCCCCCAATATCCAGGGACAATATTCCACAGGCCACAATCAAATCAAATCAAATCAAATGTATTTATATAGCCCTTACATCAGCTGATATATCAAAGTGCTATACAGAAACCCAGCCTATAACGCAAAACAGCAAGCAATGCAGGTGTAGAAGCACTCAACAGCCTGATCAACTCTATGCGAAGGAGATGTGTCACACTGCATGAGGCAAATGGTAGTTACACCAGATACTGACTGGTTTTCTGATCCATATACTACATGCCTAAAAGTATGTGGACACCTGCTCGACGAACATCTCAATCCAAAATCATGGGCATTAAAATGGAGTTGATCCCCGTTTTGCTGCTCTAACAGCCTCCATTCTTCCACTAGATGTTGGAACATTGCTGGGGGACTTGCTTCCATTCAGTCACAAGAGCATTAGTGAGGTCGGCCACTGATGTTGGGCGATTAGGCCTGGCTCGCCCAATTCATCCCAAAGTTGTTTGATGGGGTTGAGGTCAGGGCTCTGTGCAGGCCAGTGAAGTTCTTCCATACCAATCTCGACAAACCATTTCTATATAGACCTACCTTTGTGCACGGGTGTATTGTCATGTTGAAAGAGCAAAGGGCCTTCCCCAAACTGTTGCCAGAAAGTTAGAAGCACAAAATTGTCATTGTTTGCTGTAGTGTTACGATTTCCCTTCACTGGAATAAGAGGTTTAGCCCGAACCATGAAAAACAGCCCCAGACCATTCAGATAAACCAAACCCAGATTCATCCGTTGGACTGCCAGATGGTGAAGCGTGATTCATCACTCCAGAGAACGTGTTTCCACTGGCGGCGAGCTTACACCATTCCAGTCGACGCTTGACATTGTGCAAGGTGATCTTAGGCTTGTGTGCGGCTGCTCGGCCACGGAAAAAACACATTTCATGAAGATTCCGACGAACAATTATTGTTCTGACGTTGCTTCCGGAGGCAGATTGGAAGTGTTGCATCTGATGACAGACAATTTTTACGAGCTATGCTAATCCATAGATTAGGGCTTAATTAATTTATTTCAATTGACTAATTTCCTCATATGAATAGTAACTCAGTAAAATCTTAGAAATTGTTGCATGTTGTGTTGATATTTTTGTTCAGTGTAGTTGACTAAAATGGCCTAAAATGTTTTCATCATTTTGACAATAACTAGACTAAGTGATTATTCAAATGACAAAAATGTGACTTAATCATATTCAAGACTAGACTAAATCTAAAACAGAGTGCCAAAATTAACACTGCAGCATTGTAGCCCCATTCACTTTGTCCAGGGGAGTGTGTTGCTGTTTGTAGTGGTTAAGGATCTTTCCCAGACAGACCGAAGGTGTGCTGAGTTCAGCCCGTAACATGACACCCTGAAAGTAATCCCCCTTGCCCTGTCGCCAGAACACAGAGATGGGGAAGCACACAGTGACCATGACTACGTGCTGGAGCACAATGAGGAACTTGCGTCGCAGGCCAGGGCCGCACCCAGGCGTTTGGCGCCGCTGTCTGCTTTGTGATCCTTGACCCGTTGCTTGTACCAGTAGCTCATGACCATTGCATAGATTTCATACACAAAGTAGGGCATGGCAAAGAGGATGTAGGTGCTGGTCAGCCAATACTGATCCTCGATGATGTCTTCACTGGAGGAGACAGTGATGTAACCAGTTGAGGAGGCCATGATCGCCTGAACAGAGAACACCCACCCGGTTGACACTGACCACATCCCCTTTGCTCCACCTTAGTGCAGGGATGTATTTGAGGCATTTCTTGGAGTGCATGAACAGGCCTGGGAAGAAGACAGACCCGGCAGCCAGGGTGGTCAGGTCGGGTCAGCGCCTATTGAAACTCATGTCCCAGAGAAAGTCCCAGGAGTGCCTGCTTGGATGATGTATGTTATTTTTGTCTCTCTCTCTCTCTCTCTCTTCACTTCCAACAGTGACCTAGTATCTATGTGTTAACTATCTAAGTGTGGGCAGTGCCATTGTCTGTCCTCTATAGTTTACGACAGCCCTCTTTTGACCTGCCTCTGCTTCACCGCTGGCTTTATGATAGGCGGGAGCAAATTGTTAGGTTCTGCACCAGAGTCCATCTCTGAAGTTGAAGAGACACAGATGCTACTCTCCTCAGTGGCCTGTATTTGCATGTTTGTGCTTGCTGACTGCTAGCACTGGCACCTGACTCCTTTGTGTCGGCTGTTTTCAATGTTTGCTGAGAACTTTTGGGGTTAGCATTGTATTCAGAGGCAATATTGGGAGGGCATGTTTTCCGTATACTGCTTGTTCCGTGCATACGACTGGAATTGGTTTGTTGAAAACTGCTGTTGTTTGTTTGCAGTCCTTCTTGGCACACCACATGGCCTAAAAACAAACAAAAAACACACGTGTCTGGGGGATTCTACAGAAGTTTTGCAAATTGCAGGTTACACATTTATAAAAACAGTTAAGTCTTCAAATTTAGGATTTTTTTTTTACATCATTATATCTGTAATTCAGCCCAAGGCAATAACAAACATATTGTTAACTGAATATTGTACAATGTACAAGTACATAGCACAACTCAATGTTTATACACCTATTTCTATTGAGAGGTGGCTGTCCCAAACCCTCCAAAACTTCATGATTGAAAATAAAGCAATTCATGATTTTTGTGATTTTTAACACTATTATTTCAATAGAACATCTAGAGTTGTTATATTATTACATTGGAAGAAACTGATCTAATTAGTGATTTTATTTACTTTTAAACATCTTTCTAAAAAAATGCTGTCCCACCTTTTGATGTCGATACCAAAACACACACATTAAAAGACTGTAGAATGAATGTGCCTTAAGCCACACCCCTACAAATATCACCAGGTGATGGGATTGCACCCCTCTCCAGCATGACCACATGGGGAGTAGTCTGCAAACATTTTGGAGAAAATGAGCGAGCAAGTTGGTAAAATAACAACAACAAAACATTTAAGAAGCTTCAATACTAAAATCTAATGTGTCAAGAAATATGTAAAGTAAAGTAAAGAATCCCCATAGTCCAAAATAAGTCAAAATTGTCCAAACCGAAATGGTCATAACTGAAACAATTGACACCATAGAGATATATAGAGGCCTATTAGGGCGTCTGTGACAGCATGGGCAACGCCAATGAGGCTATCTTTATTTCAAACATTGACATCTATTTGGTCAAAACATAAATCAAATCAAATGTATTTGTCACATACACTGTTTACAGCAGGTACAAAGTTTCAGCTGAATGCTTATGTGCCATCTCCCTCAACAATGTAGTAGGGCCTCCTGAGTGGCACAGTGGTTTAAGGCAGCTGTCCTCAACAAGACGGAATATCGATTAGGCCTATAACTTTAGTATAGACACTTTTTCAGAACATTTAGTTTGTGACATTCTTATGTCACAGTCTACTCCGTAATTTAGTTTATGTTACCGTCGTTGCGGAAAAGCCCGGTTCGCAGGGATAGGGATGTTGAAAAAGCAACGTTTTCAGTGCTGTTGTGGCTAGCTGTCTCAGGATATTCAGCCTTGATTTTAATCCAAAAGGTCAGCAGAGATGAACTTCTCAAACATACTTTTAAGGTCACCGTCATTTGCAATCTCAAGGCGTCGATCTTCTTTCATTCACAAATGGCTCGTGGATCCATTCCTTCACACTTTGTGGGTCTTTGGCGGTTGGGAAGTAAAGCTCGAACTCTGTTGACAGCGAAGCTAGGTGAAAGCGCAGCAGCTGGGAGAACGACGGCCCAGTCTCAGCCTCTCCCAAAATCGCCGCTAATGTTTGGAACATGTTAAATACGCCCCTGTCCACTCGCCGTCCCCACAGTTTCAGTTTGGCTTTGAATGCAGCCACTTTATCTGCCAACTTAAAGAAAGCTGTCATTTTCCCCTGAAGTGAAAGAATGAGTTCGTTGTGCAGGTTGAATATGTCGCACAGGTAAGCGAGTTTTGCGACCCATTCCTCGTCAATGAAATGTTCTGCCAGCGGTGACTTTTTTTCCATAACTCAAACACTCTGGCAAGCGATCTCCCCATCGATAGCCATCTGACTTCTGTGTATGAGAGAAAGGCGTTTGTGCTCTGCGTCCATTTCCTCACAAAGCTTCCCAAACAGACGCGAGTTATGGGTGTGTGCTTTGATGTGATTGATAACTTTGATAGCATCATTCAATACTATGCTAAAATTCAGGTGACATTTTTCAGCTAGCCAGCATTTCTCTGTGAATGACACAGTGCGTAGACTCACATTCAGGCGCAACCTCTTTAACCCGGATAGTGAAACCAGACAGTTGTCCTGTCATGGCAGCAGCCCCATCTGTGCGTACACCAACAAAGAATGACCAATCCAATTTTCCTGACATGTAATCATCCAAAGACTTGAATAGTCCTGCGGCCGTTGTGTTTGTCGGCAGGGAAGCGCACACAACATATCCGCATGCACATCATCCTGAAATATATATCACACATAAACCAGCAGTATTGCCTTGTTGTCAACATCGGTAGATTTGTCAACCTGGATTGCATACCACAGTGACTCGTTAAGCCTCTTTAACAATTGTGACTCAACGTCCTCCGCTAATTTCATCAATTCGTCTAGTGACGGTGGTAGCCGAAAGAGGAACCTGTGCTATCTTTTTATCGGCAGCCTCCTAAGAGTTCACAGCAAATGTCCTTAGCAGCAGGTAGAATCATCTCCTGGCCAACAGTGAAAGGCTTCTTGGCCTTAGCAATACGGCTATCCACTAACTATGACACACACAGTGCAGCCACATTTGTTGATGCAGTGGCTTTCAAGACTTACATATGTCCTTGTTCACGTTTTCTTTTGCTCAAACAATTCAACAGGTCTGTCTTTAAGTGCACAGTGATTGGATTTGATATGCTGAAGCAGTTTTGAAGGCTTCATTGCCTCTAATGTTGGGGTTCGTTCCTTGTTCCTTGTCAATCATTGGCTCATTGGTGAAATTTGCATGCAGACTATCTTTAATTAAATAATTTAAAAACCTTTATTAATGCAATTGCAGACAGAAGTTGACAACAGGAACATACCACGCATGTTTCCCAGTAAGTTCTGCACCCCACCCAAGGACGCAGCTGATTTTATACATGTGATCACTCCCTAGTGGTATGATCAACTACGTCAATGTATCAAGATGTCAAAACCAGACTGTTGATGTTGAGACTGCAGTTTTGCGGGTACTATTTAATGAAGCTGCCATTTGAGGACTTGTGAGGTGTCTGTTTCTCAAGTAGACACTCTAATGTACTTGTACTCTTGCTCAGTTGTGCACCGAGGCCTCCCACTTCTCTTTCTATTCTGGTTAGTGCCAGTTTGCGCTGTTCTGTGACGGGGGTGGTACACAGCGTTGTTGTTTCTTGGTACACAGTTTCTTGGCAATTTCTCGCATGGAATAGCCTTCATTTCTCAGAACAAGAATAGACTGACGAATTTCATTAGAAAGTCCTTTGTTTCTGGCCATTTTGAGCCTGTAATCCAACCCACAAATACTGATGCTCCCGATACTCAACTCGTCTAAGAAGCCCAGTTTTATTGCTACTTTAATAAGAACAACAGTTTTCAGCTGTGTTAACATAATTGCAAAAGGGTTTTCTAATCAATTCGCTTTTTAAAATGATCAACTTGGATTAGCTAACAACTTGCCATTGGAACACAGGAGTGATGGTTGCTGATAATGGGCCTCTGCTGTTTCCTGCTACAATTGTCATTTACAAAATTAACAATGTCTACACTGTATTTCTGACCAATTTGATGTTATTTTAATGGACAAAAATTTGCTTTTCTTTCAAAAACAAGGACATTTCTAAGTGACCCCAAACTTTTTAATGGTAGTGTATGTTGTTAATATACTATCCAGATGAGAAGGTGATCACGGAACATCCATCAAATTCTAGAAAAATACCACTGTTCACTTAACAGCTGTAGCTCATTCACAGTAAAAGGTTCTGATTACAGATTTAATTCTGATTACAGATTTAAAATCTTTACAAAATAAGGAAGACTCGATATGCTGTACGTCTTCCTTAGGAAGTTGTGTAATTGCAGTTTGGATAAGAAGTGTTGATTTTCATATAACATACCCATTTTCACAGAGGTTTTTTCTTGACTGATTACAATTTGATTGATGTGGTGCAATTGTATGTCATATCACGTGAAAGGCTGTTTCTCAACATTCAAAATATGTATCATGTTTTCATATGTGGTTTGACACCTGCAAATGATGTTCATTACTGCATTCAGAGGTCATGGTCTCAGTAAATACAGGACTTCCAAAACTCTCCTGTCAGTGATGCAACAATGGTGATTTACAGTTATCTGGTGTTCTAAAGCCTAGTGTTTCCATTCCCCTTTAAGTTTAAATCCAATTCAAATTATTTGACGTAGTGTCACGTGATAGAATGCTACATTGTAGCTGGTCCCATCACATAACCTGGCACATGTTAGCCCTATGCTAACATCACTAGCTGGCAGTGATTATTTCCTATAACAACTTCTTCATCAAAGATGTTACTTTTTTTCCACAAACCAATGGATTTCTTAAAATAAGTCAAATCGGCCACCAGAGGGATTTGATAAACCTCCAAACTCAAGGTTTACTTTTGTTCCACTTGGTCTGTCACAGGTACCAATAGGTTGTGTGATGCATCCTTGACTAGGCTACTAACGTTAGACAAAATTCAAAATGTTTTCACATTTGACGAAAGCTCACATCCATGTGCTTTTACGGAAAAAGATCAAGTACATCTACACAAAGTTTTTCATGCAGAGTGAAAAAATTTAAACAAGACCAAGGGCCTTTGTCAAATGCAGTGCCTTGCGAAAGTATTCGGCCCCCTTGAACTTTGCGACCTTTTGCCACATTTCAGGCTTCAAACATAAAGATATAAAACTGTATTTTTTTGTGAAGAATCAACAACAAGTAGGACACAATCATGAAGTGGAACGACATTTATTGGATATTTCAAACTTTTTTAACAAATCAAAAACTGAAAAATTGGGCGTGCAAAATTATTCAGCCCCTTTACTTTCAGTGCAGCAAACTCTCTCCAGAAGTTCAGTGAGGATCTCTGAATGATCCAATGTTGACCTAAATGACTAATGATGATAAATACAATCCACCTGTGTGTAATCAAGTCTCTGTATAAATGCACCTGCACTGTGATAGTCTCAGAGGTCCGTTAAAAGCGCAGAGAGCATCATGAAGAACAAGGAACACACCGGGCAGGTCCGAGATACTGTTGTGAAGAAGTTTAAAGCCGGATTTGGATACAAAAATATTTCCCAAGCTTTAAACATCCAAAGCACTGTGCAAACGATAATATTGAAATGGAAGGAGTATCAGTCCACTGCAAATCTACCAAGACCTGGCCGTCCCTCTAAATTTTCAGCTCATACAAGGAGAAGACTGATCAGAGATGCAGCCAAGAGGCCCATGATCACTCTGGATGAACTGCAGAGATCTACAGCTGAGGTGGGAGACTCTGTCCATAGGACAACAATCAGTCGTATATTGCACAAATCTGGCCTTTATGGAAGAGTGGCAAGAAGAAAGCCATTTCTTAAAGATATCCATAAAATGTGTTGTTTAAAGTTTTGCCACAAGCCACCTGGGAGACACACCAAACATGTTAAAGAAGGTGCTCTGGTCAGATGAAACCAAAATTGAACTTTTTGGCAACAATGCAAAACGTTATGTTTGGCGTAAAAGCAACACAGCTCATCACCCTGAACACAACATCCCCACTGTCAAACAGCATCATGGTTTGGGCCTGCTTTTCTTCAGCAGGGACAGGGAAGATGGTTCAAATTAATGGGAAGATGGATGGAGCCAAATACAGGACCATTCTGGAAGAAAACCTGATGGAGTCTGCAAAAGACCTGAGACTGGGACGGAGATTTGTCTTCCAACAAGACAATGATCCAAAACATAGAGCAAAATCTACAATGGAATGGTAGCAAAAGGTGGCGCTACAAAGTATTAACTTAAGGGGGCTGAATAATTTTGCACGCCCAATTTTTCAGTTTTTGATTTGTTAAAAAAGTTTGAAATATCAAATAAATGTCGTTCCACTTCATGATTGTGTCCCACTTGTTGTTGATTCAACCAACCTCACTACTCACTGGACCCTTATGATCACTCGGCTAAGCATGCCTCTCCTTAATATCAATATACCTCTCCTTAATGTCAATATGCCTTATCCATTGCTGTTCTGGTTAGTGTTTATTAGCTTATTTCACTGTAGAGCCTCTAGCCCTGCTCATTATACCTTATCCAACCTCTCAGTTCCACCACCCACACATGCGATGACATCACCTGGTTTCAATTATGTTTCTAGAGACAATATCTCTCTCATCATCACTCAATGCCTAGGTTTACCTTCACTGTATTCACATCCCACCATACCTTTGTCTGTACATTATACCTTGAAGCTATTTTATCGCCCCCAGAAACCTCCTTTTACTCTCTTTTCCGGACGTCCTAGACGACCAATTCTTATAGCTTTTAGCCGTACCCTTATCCTACTCCTCCTCTGTTCCTCTGGTGATGTAGAGGTGAATCCAGGCCCTGCAGTACCTAGCTCCACTCCTATTCTCCAGGCGCTGTCTTTTGATGACTTCTGTAACCATAATAGCCTTGGTTTCATGCATGTTAAGCCTCCTCCCTAAGTTTGTTTTATTCACTGCTTTAGCACACTCTGCCAACCCGGATGTCCTAGCCGTGTCTGAATCCTGGCTTAGGAAGACCACCAAAAACTCTGAAATCTCCATCCATAACTACAACATTTTCAGACAAGATGGAATGCCCAAAGGGGGCGGAGTTGCAATCTACTGCAGAGATAGCCTGCAGAGTTCTGTCCTACTATCCAGGTCTGTCCCCAAAGAATTTTAACTTCTACTTTAAAAAATCCAACTCTCTAAAAACAAGTCTCTCACAGTTGCCGCCTACTATAGACCACCCTCTGCCCCCAGCTGTGCTCTGGACACCATATGTGAACTGATTGCCAGGGTAGTGGGTTCGATCCCCGGGACCACCCATACATAGAATGTATGCACACTTGTCTGTAAGTCGCTTTGGATAAAAGCGTCTGCTAAATAGCATATATTATATTATTATTATCTTCAGAGCTCGTGCTGCTAGGTGACCTAAACTGGAACATGCTTAACACCCCAGCCATCCTACAATCTAAGCTTGATGCCCTCAATCTCACACAAATTATCAATGAAGCTACCAGGTACCACCCCAAAGTCGTAAACACTGGCACCCTCATAGATATCATCCGAACCAACTTGCCCTCTAAATACACCTCTGCTGTTTTCAACCAATATCTCAGCGATCACTGCCTCATTGCCTGCATCCGTAATGGGTCAGCGGTCAAGCGACCTCCACTCATCACTGTCAAACGGTCCCTGAAACACTTCAGCGAGCAGGCCTTTCTAATCGACCTGGCCCGGGTATCCTGGAAGGATATTGACCTAATCCAGTCTGTAGAGGATGCATGGTTATTTTTTTTTTAAATGCCTTCCTCACCATCTTAAATAAGCATGCCCCATTCAAGAAATGTAGAACAAGGAACAGATATAGCCCTTGGTTCTCTCCAGACCTGACTGCCCTTAACCAACACAAAAACAACCTATGGCGTTCTGCATTAGCATCGAACAGCCCCTGTGATATGCAACCTTTCAGGGAAGTTAGAAACTAGTATACACAGGCAGTTCTGGGACACTGTAAAGTGTATGGAGAATAAGAACACATCCTCCCAGCTGCCCACTGCACTGAGGATAGGAAACTCTGTCACCACAAATCAGCCGGGCTAGACAATCTGGACCATTTCTTTCTAAAAAATGATCTGTCGAAATTGTTGCAACCCCTATTACTAGCCTGTTCAACCTCTCTTTCGTGTTGTCTGAGATTCCCAAAGATTGGAAAGCAGCTGCGGTCATCCCCTTCTTCAAAGGGGGGACACTCTTGACACAAACTGCTACCAACCTATATCTATCCTACCCTGCCATTCTAAGGTCTTCGAAAGCCAAATCAACAACAGATTACCAACCACTTCGAATCCCATCCGCACCTTCTCCGCTATGCAATCTGGTTTCAGAGCTGGTCATGAGTGCACCTCAGCCACGCTCAAGGTCCTAAACAATATCTTAACCGCCATTGATCAGAAACAATACTGTGCAGCCGTATTCATTGACCTGGCCAAGGCTTTCGACTCTGTCACCACATCCTCATCGGCAGACTCGATAGCCTTGGTTTCTCAAATGATTGCCTTTCCTGGTTCACCAACTCAACTACTTCTCTGATAGAGTTCAGTGTGTCAAATCAGAGGGCCTGTTGTCCTGGCCTCTGGCAGTCTCTGTGGGGGTGCCACAGGGTTCAAATCTTGGGCCAACTCTCTTCTCTGTATACATCAATGATGTCGGTCTTGCTGCTGGTGATTCTCTGATCCACCTCTACGCAGACGACACCATTCTGTATACTTCTGACCCTTTTTTGGACACCCTCCAGACGAGCTTCACTGCCATACAACTCTCCTTCCGTGGCCTCCAACTGCTCTTAAATACATGCTCTTCAACCGATCACTGCCTGCACCTGCCCGCCCGTCCAGCATCACTACTCTGGACGGCTCTGACTTAGAATATGTGGACTACAAATACCTAGGTGTCTGGTTAGAGTGTAAACTCTCCTTCAAGACTCGCATCAAACATCTCCAATCCAAAGTTACATCTAGAATTGGCTTCCTATTTCGCAACAAAGCATCCTTCACCCATGCTGCCAAACATACCCTTGTAAAACTGACCATCCTACCGATCCTCGACTTTAGCGTTGTCATTTACAAAATAGCCTCCAATACCCTACTCAACAAATTGGATGCAGTCTATCACAGTGCCATTCGTTTTGTCACCAAAGCCCCAAATACTACCCACCACTGCTACCTGTACGCTCTCGTTGGCTGGCCCTCGCTTCATACTCGTCGCCAAACCCACTGGCTCCAGGTCATCTACAAGACCCTGCTAGGTAAAGTCTCCCCATATCTCAGCTCGTTGCTCACCATAGCAGCACCCACCTGTAGCACGCGCTCCAGCAGGTATATCTCTTTGGTCACCCCCAAAAACAATTATTCCTTTGGCCGCCTCTCCTTCCAGTTCTCTGCTGACAATTACTGGAACGAACTACAACAATCTCTGAAACTGGAAACTCTTATCTCCCTCACTAGCTTTAAGCACTAGCTGTCAGAGCAGCTGTACATAGCCCATCTATAATTTAGCCCAAACCACTACCTCTTCCCCTACTGTATTTATTTATTTAGCTCCTTTGCACCCCATTATTTGTATTTCTACATTGCACATTCTTCCACTGCAAATCTACCATTCCAGTGTTTTACTTGCTATATTGTATTTACTTTGCCACCATGACCCTTTTTTGCCTTTACCTCCCTTTATCTCACCTCATTTGCTCACATCGTATATAGACTTATTTTTTCTACTGTATTATTGACTGTATGTTTTTTACTCCATGTGTAACGCCGTGTTGTGTGTGTCGAACTGCTTTGCTTTATCTTGGCCAGGTGGCAATTGTAAATGAGAACTTGTTCTCGACTTGCCTACCTGGTTAAATAAAGGTGAACTGAATAAATAAAGCAACATTCTGAGAAGTGACAGCGCATCGCTCCGGCAGCTCTAACGTTACACTCCTGTAGCAGTAGCCTATGTGTTGTTCTGAAAGAGGGACTCCAAGAAGCTCTTCATTTAAACATATAGTGTTTGTAATCTTCATTTAAGGTTTTGGATGCAATTCGCTTTGGAACACACTGCCAAAATAAATGTAATTCCCCCCGGGATCTCTCCTGGGATTCGAACTTGCCGCAAACGGCATAAAGTACCAGGAGCCAGGCTCACGACACTGTAATCTAAACATCCAGTTGAAATTGTTGCCGCATTTTGGTAACTTTGAATAGCAGATCATGCTGTTTGACTTCTGTTAAGGACACTCTACTGAAAAAGTGTTCTATCACATCCACAAGTTTAAGATCTTTGATAGACTGATGAGAAACTTGTTACAGTAATCACTGCCACCTGGGAAGTATGGGCCCCGTGTGTTCAGTCAGTGAGGTGTTGGATCAGAATCTGTGTTTCGGTCAAAAAAGGGAATTCCCAGACCCAGTTTTCCGGTTTGGTCAACACACCTGATTGCTATTGTGAGGTGAAGGCTTCATATCCATCCTCAGGCCTATGTCGTCTCAATGAACAATGGTGTATTATGCAACTGAGACGCAGTGCTTTAGTTTCACACCTTCCTCATTGGGCTCCCTCTTACATCGAACAAAGACTATGACAGGTATTGCAAGGCAGCTTGGGACTAGTGTAGAATCTATAACAATAGTCTATAACTAGTAGGAACAAACCTAAAGAGGTCTGGATTGTGCATCTGTTGTCGTCTGACTCAAGTCATATTTGTTTAAGATAACCTATAGCATGATTTCCTAGTTTAATGCCTCCATCATTGACCACCATGACATGAGCCCTGATTTTGACTGCAATTCAAACAATGGTCCTCAATGGGAGTTGAGCCTACCATTTCCCCATTCTCTTTTGTGAGTATAATGAGCCTGCACCTAGCTTGCTCTTGGCTCTCTTGGCTCAGTGCAGGGCTAGCCGGGTTAGCCCCCCTTGGTCCGAGGACTGATACATTTCTCCCTTTCCCCTCCTGTTACCTGGGAGATGGGCCGGGAGCCGGAGCAAAGAGGTGATTGAATTTCCTGTAATTAAAATGAGAAGCAGAGAGAGACAACAGAGAATAATGGATGCCTGTCCCCAGCCCATTGACTCAGGGAGAGGAGAGGTGCCCTTTGTACACAGTTTACCTTTTGAGGTAAATGCTCTCTAGCAGATATGCTATGATGACTATTGGGCTATCAATCTCATCAGACTACAGTAATATAATACTTTTGGTTTAAACAATCACATATGCAGGCTTTTTCGGGTGCTAATACGCTACCCTCTTTCTGCCATGCAACCTCCTTTCGTATTTCATCCTCTGTGTAGAGAGGTGCATCATGCTAAACTCAGTGTGTTAGTTTTTTTAGCAAGCTATCCTCGTTTTTAAAAATTGAAAAATTGTTTAAAAAATTCTGTTAAGGCTGTTAAAGGCGGTTTCCCAGACACAAATAAAGATTCTCCATTGAGCATGATTTTTTTTTGTCCAGTATTAGAAGTAATCTGTGTCTGGTAAACCAGCCCTTAGTCTTTTTGTTTCAGGTTCAGGTCTCTAAAGGCTCTTGTTCTCTCTCTGCCTCTCTGTCAGTTCTGTACAGGTGCACTGAAGCACAGCTCGACGGAGGTGAGAGAGATGGCCGTGCGCATCGTCCTGGCCATTTACCGCCTGCACAAGAACGCCATCCCCTACTACCTCCTGGCCAACTACACGCGCAAGAACATCCTCCACGAGAACATCTCTGATGGCTTCGCCAGGATCGACAGGCAGCCGGTAGAATCCAAGGCGAGGCCCGTCTGTTTGAGTCATGACGTAACGTTGGACATGCTCAGTTGTTGAGGGATGGGTGACGAGCTGTTTCTTTTCTGTCGCTTGTGTTCCCTTACCTCATTAGAGAGCAGGGTATCCCAGGCCCATTAAGTAACGACCGTGCTGCTATTAAGTAATGTTCCACTGAGTAACGTCTGGCCATGTCTCACTGGGTGAGTTAAGGACACATAGACTCCACTGCAATGATGACAATCTGCAAGGCTCCCAGACATGACTGGGCTGTTAGAGAAGGACGGACGGACGTATACCGTGGCATTAAGTGTTTCAATATGCTTCTTTCATTTTGTTTCAGAAGTCAAAGAAGGGAGGCGCACAGCAGGAGGAGAAGAAAGAGGAGATCCGCAGTCTTCAGGAGCAGCTGGCTGCCTTGAAGGAGATCAGTGTAGGTGGAGCTGTCATCACTGCACCTATGACCTAATTTCCTTCAACAGGCCAGCGTGTCTGTGTCACTCCTCCTTGTTGTGCCCTCATTCCACTCCCCATATTCCACTGTACTGGATTTCCATTGCATAGACCACTGTATAATCACACACATAATAGACTCCATGGTATTGATTGAATATTTTCAAAAGACAATTCATCATATGTACCATTGCTTGGTAAAATTCATTGGGATATAAGCACAGTTATATGGTGTTACAAAACGTTTTAGACCGTATGTACTGTATTTCTGCAAAAAGTTGAATTTGCAGGGGGGGGGGTTGCATAAAGGAGAATAGAAACACCAAAGGACAGGAAAAGGAGGCTGTAAAAGCTATAAAAATAGGTCTGTATGGAGGTTGAAAGAACCCTATCCTCAACCACTGTTCAAACGTACACGAACTAGGTTTCATTTTGGCCAAAACCCATTGTGGATCACATTCTTTGTTCTTATGGTAGAATGCTGGTTGCACCACTATGTGAGGCATTCTTTTAGGGACTACAGAACACTGTCCCTTTACATTTGTAGTGACAGCTGAGAAATGTGTCCCTGTTGCTTTGCAGGTGTCAAAAAGGCTCCCCAAAACAACCTGGCAGATGCAGGAGATGACCAGTCTTCAGTTGTCAACCACTTCGACAAGTGAGTGTTGATGCACAGCAACATCTGAAAGCTTTCAAGCTATGAAGCTGACTGAAATTCTGTTTAAATTGCCTAATGCATCTAATAATGCAAAACACCTAATGGGGAACATAGAATGCCTTTCTGTAGAATGCCTGCGTATATTCTGTATGTTTCAGCCTGTATACATTCATAATGTGTTTCAGCATGTGTACATTCTCAATATGTTTCAGCGTGTGTATATTCTGAATTGGTATCAACCTGTGTATATTATAGTTTCAGCATGTGTGTGTATATTCTCATTGTGTTTCAGTTAGTGTGTATGTTTTCTTAATGCGTTTCAGCCTATGTGTATTCTAAATGTGTTTGTCTCTGTATAATCTGTGGTGATAAGGATGCGTCCTTCACTGAAGATGGACTGGACCTGCACTATTGCTGCGCCGCTGTGACCAATGTAGACAGGTAGGCAAATGCCAGCATGGCTCCAAGCTGGATTTAAATAGGTAACTTCCAAGGCCACTTGCAAGTAACTTCTATCTATGAAATGACAAAATGTCCCATGATTGATGAAATGCCATGAGGATGATGGGGAACCAGGAGGAGCTTTGGGTGGAGTGAGGATATGACTGTGTAGTGTAGACACATTGACGTGTGGTTTTGTGTGTCCTTGTTTTGGCGGCTGAAGTGTTTATTTGTGGAGGATGTTGTGTGTCTCAGGTGGTTGAGATAATCAGCCTCACAGAGCACCTGTTGGGGGAGTGTGAGAACAGGGCTGGGTTCAGCCAGTGCCCCCGGTGCTCAGAGGCCGTGCTCACGGACAAGCTCACCCGCCACACCCAGAGCCCTGTCTGCAACAGTGAGTCTCCTCTAGCACCGTCTAACTATGCTAACGGCTAACTATGCTAATAGCAAAACCTGCTAGATCCTAACCCTGCTAACAGCTTTATTTAACTAGACAAGTCAGTTAAAAACAAATTCTTATTTACAATGATGACCTACCCCGGCCAAACCCTCCCCTTCCGATCACGGCTGGTTATGATACAGCCTGGAATCGAACCAGTAATGAGTCTGAGTGGGTGGGGAGGGGAAAAAAGGGGTCAGCTTTAGCCTTCAGGCTCAAAGGGGGCGGGGGGATATAACTGTCAACTGAAAAACATTTTTCAAAGAAATCAAAGTACAAAGTACATTTTCAAACAAACAAAAGGTAAGCAAAAAGCTGTGCCCTGCTAACTATGCTAACCCTGCTAACTGCTAACCTTGCCAACAGCTAACCCTGCTAACTGCTAACCTTGCCAACAGCTAACCCTGCCAAACCCTTGATTCAGCATTAGTCCATGCTTGCCAGAATCCCTTCCCTTCTTTTAGTCTTTGTAAACAAGTGTATTCTCACAGCCAAAGATATTGAGTCTGTTGTGCTTGACTCTTGTACGCTTTTGTTATTCTTTCATTCATGTCTGCCTATTAACCCTCAAGGGCTCTTAACAGTGAAGCCAGTTGGGGTGTCAAGTAAGCTCATTAAAACAGTACTGTGTAAATGACTGGTAGAAAGGAAACATTCTCACTGAGATGTAACATCACTCCACGGAGGTGATATTGTGGAATTCAACCTATGTGTCCAATCGTTTGAATCTACAGCTTGAATAGTGCTGAATAATATGTATAGACAAACATCCTTTTGGTTTGAGAGCGAATGGGAACGTATAAAACAATACCATGGTAATGTTATAATAAATAGAAACCACAACATCAACTAGGAAATCAACTCTGAACATGTTTGTTTTGCCAGGCCAACTACAGAGACATTCAACATATACTAAATGACTAAAAGTATGTGAACACCTGCTCGTCGTACATCTCATTCCAAAATCATGGGCATTAATATGGAGTTGGTCCCCCCTATGCTGCTACAACAGCCTCCACTCTTCTGGGAAGGCTTTCACTCGATGTTGGAACATTGCTGCAGGGACTTGCTTCCATTCAGCCACAAGAGCATTAGTGAGGTCAGTGATTAGACCTGGTTCACAGTTGGCGTTCTAATTCATCCCAAAGGCGTTCAATAGGGTTGAGGTTAGGGCTCTGTGCAGGCCAGTCAAGTTCTTCCACACCCATCTCGACAAACCATTTTTGTATAAACCTCACTTTGTGCACGGGGGCATTGTCATGCTGAAACAGGAAAGGGCCTTCCCCAAACTGTTGCCACAAAGTTTGAAGCACAGAATCGTCATTGTATGCTGTAGCGTTAAGATTTCCCTTCACTGGAGCAAATGGGCCACTAATCCACTAATTTGAAGTGGTGTACACATACATTTGTATATATAGTGTATATCTTTACTTCTCCGTTGTACACCATGCCACGTTGCCATGTTTCAGATTAAGCGCTTACAGGGATTTCATCTGTCATTTTCTGTGGGCATTTTGGGGTTCTGTGCTGGGCAATGCATGTTTCTCTTTTCTTTCAGCCCCTGTCTCGGGCAAAGGCTTTAACCATTGTCCGTTGTGTCACAACAACTTCATGCCCGGACAGGAGCTGAGATTCTGTTGCACTCGGCCTTGGTCCTTTTCACTGGAGCAAGTCACTGTTAGACTAACTGCATGTAAGATATGAAATGATTTACAGTACTTCTCGTCACATCAAGAAATATGCCAGCATTACATTCAATTGTATTAAAATGATCACTTGGTATCAGTTTTCTTAATATTTAGCAATTTCCAGTAAGGCATGTTGTTTTTGGCCGGGATTCAATCCGACCGTGCTTTGTCGGCTATGCACCTTTTAAAGGCATTCGCCGAGACCACATTCACGGTAAACGCTGCATGTGGCGTTTAGTTTTGTCTGCATCTCCATTTGAGGTGAGAAAAAAAGGCCTAAGGTGAATGAGGCAGTAGGCTAAAATGCTAAGTATGTAGATAGACATAAAGGTGGTTTAGAAAATCTAAGGACATTCACAACCACTGGCACAAACCTAGTTTTACCTTGCCTTTTTCTTTTCCTGCCTCTGTTATTGGGCTGCCTGTCGATCTCCCACCACTCCGAGTGCTGCTAATGTTTTAGGCTTGAGGACCAAACAGCTGTGTGGAAACCATTGTCTGTCACGCCGGACTCCAAAGCCATCGGGTCAAAAGAGCAATTTTATTAATCCAAAGCAAAAGAAAATGTGACAACTCTTTTGCATTCTGATTTATTATGGAGGGATAAAAAAATTAAGTTTTATTAAAGAGATGGCCATTTGACATAGATGTGAACTTAAAATGTCATATGTACTTATAATGGCCTGTGTATTTAATGTCTTAAATGTGACAACCTCCACAACCCTATCCATTTTCCAAATTCTCCCACATGGTAAAGTGACCGTGAGAGTATTAAATATCAATAACAGCATTTAGAAAATATGGACACTGGAGTCCCTGTACAGACAAAAACACATGATCCCATGTGAAGTGTTTCAAAAATGTGAAGTTAATGTGATAAGATGTGACAACATATAAAGAACATGAAACTACAGATCTGAAAACATGTGATTACTATGAAGGGTTCCAAAAACACATTTTCATGTGATCACGTGAAGTTAATGTGATAACGTGTCAATATGTAAAGCAGCATGAAACTACACATCTAAAAACGTGATTACTGTGAAGAGTTCTAAAAACATGATTTCATATGTTAAATTTGAAATCATGTGGTATCATGTGTTTTTTCTGTAAGGGTCACGCAGTCCGAACTAATCCGTTCAGCCCATTCACTTCCCTGTGATTGGAAAGGTCAAGATGGATTTTGGATGCACTTGACTGTTATCCCGTGAAAACGGTGATCGCGGTGTCGCCTTTTGGTTTTCTTCTCTGCTGTTTTTTTGCCTTTGTTTTCCCTCGCCAATCATGCAGCTTGGTGTTATGGCCAAGCGCCTCCTTCCGTACTCAATCCCTCCGTCTGATACTGCCACATTGCCTGTCCACTCAAGTAATGAAATGCCTTCGTGTTCAAGGGGCAAAATAAACACCTTCAGCTGCTGAAATAGCCCAAAGCATGGCCGACATGTTAGCATACATATTTCACATTCAAAGGGCATTTTTCAGATTGAAGTAATCATGTGTCCCTGCTGTAGTAGAAAGACCTATAAAAACAGCAACTTTAAAATAGTAGTAAATCATTCATTTGAGAGTGTAGTATTTCCCATGTTCGATATGGTTTGGCTATGAATGACCATATTTGATTTCTTTATTAAAATTGTATTTAACGAGGCAAGTCAGTTATGAACAAATTATTATTTACAATGATGGCCTACCCCAGCCAAACCCTAACCCGGACGATGCTGAGCCAATTGTGCACCGCCCTATGGGACTCCCAATCACGGCCGGTTGTGATGCAGTTTGGAATCGAACCAGGGTCTACAGTGACGCCTCTAGCACTGAGATGCAGTGCCTTAGACTGCTGCGCCACTCATGGTTTTCAAATAGGTAGGCAGTAGATTGTCAAGTGCATATGGACATAAAACAAAAAACGTGTAAATAGTAAGAAAGATGCTGTTTAATAAAGAATATTTGAATAGAACATTTGAGCTGCATGCTCAATGCATGTTCAACACTAAGCCTCCTTTTTGGGGAAATTTGACAGTGAGCGACTCTTCTCTATATAACATTTGGAACTTGTTTGGTGACATCCATCTACTGTTGTCATGTGTATCAGACAGTCAAGCAAAGATTGAAACTGTGTCTTTCATCGACGATGACTCTCTTCACACAAGGACAGTGTCCTCCTCACACATTTTTTAAGAAGCACTGAAGCTCTCGAGCAGCTCTGCCCCATTCATTCTCCCTCACCTCTCACACACTTCTTCTTACTTTCGGCAAGGAAAACTCTCAGTAGCAGTTTAACCTCTGCAGCCCAGGCCCTCGCCTGGTGTGCCAGATGAAAAGCCCCAGTGTTGAAGCCAAGTCGGCCATTAGGGGTCTGACACCGGCCCACAGTGCTGCTGCACAGGGGAGGGATAGAGGGAGAGAGTCAGGGGACTCGCAGGTCAACAGCAGACTGACTTGCCCTTTGTCCTCCAGGCCTGGAAGGCTCACCTCATGGGCAGAGAGGGCTGTAAACAGAACTCACGGAGGACTGTGGTATCGCAGTGAGCCCAGCAGGCACAAGGTAAGCCATTCATACACCCATTTACCCCCCCCCCCTGCTCTTCCACCCAAAAGCCTGGGCTAGTGTTAGACCCATGGAATGGGCCCATGCTACCTGTTGGTCAAATATAGAGCGGTGTTCCTGTCTCATACCAAGATGTGCATTGAAATGGTGACTTATGTCAATTTGGAGTGTAGTAAATAATGTGTTTGCATTTTCGGGAGTTCATAAAAACTGGAAAGGCCAGCAATGCTTTCAAAATGCAAAACTAATGAGTGCATGTGAATGATCAGTATGTGCTCAAGTAACATGCATGCATGACTGCATTTAATCTGTTAACACTCTTTCACTGAACGTTTCTGTTGTCCTTTCCCTTCCTCCTAACCTCTGCCAGCACAGGCACCTTCATGTTCTTTCAGATGTCCTTTGTGTCCAATCAAACATGCATATGTTGACCAATGGGTAAAATTATATGTTTATTGGCACCGCCCCCACACCACTAGAGGGATATCTTCAACCACCAACTTACCATCCTGAGACAAGGCCGAGTATAGCCCACAAAGATCTCCCCCACGGCACACGACAGGAAGATCACGTCATTGACTCAACCCACTCAAGTGACGCACCCCTCCTAGAGACGGCATGGAAGAGCACTAGTAAGCCAGTGACTAAGCCCCTGTAATAGGGTTTGAGGCAGAGAATCCCATGAACACACTCAGTATTTCCTCATGGCGGTGGTGGGTCATTCTCTTCTCTTTCTCCTGTGTACTGGGAAGCCTGGCAGTGTGGCTAAGCTGAAGCAGGCGTGGTGGGTGGGGGGGGTAGGAGCAAGGCCATGGGCAAAGGGAGGAGGAGGATTCCTTTGAAACTGTGAACCCACACCCAATCGTCCCTGCCCCAGTCTTCTCACACAAGGGGACCCTAGATTGTCCAGGAGCCAGGAATTAGGATGGACCACAGTACCATCCCAACAGTATGAAATACATTTCTTCCTCTCCTGTCTCCTTTCCTTTACAATCACTAATCTGAAATGGCATGATAGGTTGCAATCAAATGGCTTTAAACCAAACTATGTAGTCACCCTACACCAGTAGGTGAGGAAATGCGGGAAGGAGATGTTAAGTGTTTTGGGCCACAGCTCTATGTTGACATCCTGACTAGGGAGGGATGGATTCATTTCCCTTCCCTCTGTGTCTGTCAGATGGAGGGACACTGAATATTATTGCAATATATTACTACATTATTATACTCAAATATATATGAGTATACTGTATACTAAATTATTATAATATAGTACAAATATAATATAATATATATTATATAATAAAGTACAAATTCTATTATAATATAGTACAAATTGTGGTTACCCCCTTCCCCCCCTTACTAGGGGGGTAACTGGACCATAGGGGCTAGTTACCCCTTCATGGTTATGTGTATCTACCAGTCATTTAGACAATGACTAGCCCAGTTAGCACTAGTTTATGCTAACTTTCTAGCTAGCAACTTGACTTGCAGTAAATACTAGCCAGTTAGCTAGTTAGCATAAGTGCTAGCTAGCAACCTTACTACCAGATCGTCTGAATTAAAATACATAAAAAATATAACGTAACTTAATTGAAGTTGTAAATGTTTCCAATAGTGACTGATAGCTTAACAGTTAATGTTACTTTATAGCCTTTTAGCTATTTAACACAGCTTTTTATGTCATATACAGTGCATTTGAAAAGTACTCAGACCCCTTCACTTTTCCAAATGTTACATTACAGCCTTATTCTAAAATTGATTAAATTTACAAAAATATGTTCTCAATATACACAATATATAACCCAGAATGACAAAGAAAAACCTTTTTTTTTTAATGTTTGCAAATGTATTAAAAATAAACAGATATCACATTTACATAGGTATTCAGACCCTTTACTATGAGACTTGAAATTGAGCTCAGGTGCATCCTGTTTCCATTGATCATCATTGAGATGTTTCTACAACTTGATTGGAGTCTACCTGTGGTAAATTCAATTGATTGGACATGATTTAGAAAGGCACACATGTGTCTATTTAAGGTCCCATAGTTAACAGTGCATGTCAGAGCAAAAACCAAGCCATGAGATCGAAGGAATTGTCTGTCGAGGCACAGATCCAGGGAAGGGTACCAAAAAATGACAGCCTGCTTGGAGTTTTCCAAAAGCCACCTAAAGGACTCTCAGACCATGAGAAACAAGATTCTCTGGTTTGATGAAACCAATATTGAACTTTTTGGCCTGAATGCCAAGCGTCACGTCTGGAGGAAACTGGCACCATCCTTGGCGGTGGCAGCATCATGCTGTGGGGATGTTTTTCAGCGGCAGGGACTGGGAGACTGGTTAGGATCGAGGGAAAGATGAACAGAGAGAGATCCTTGATGAAAACCTGCTCCAGAGTGCTCAGGACCTTAGACTGGGGTGAAAGTTCACCTTCCAACATGACAACAACCCTAAGCACACAGCCAAGACAATGCAGGAGTGGCTTCAGGACAAGTCTCTGAATGTTCTTGAGTGGCTCAGCCAGAGCCCGGACTTGAACCCGATCTAACATCTCTTTTTAAATTTTTTTATTTTACCTTTATTTAACTAGACAAGTCAGTTAAGAACAAATTCTTATTCTCAATGAGGGCCTAGGAACAGTGGGTTAACTGCCTGTTCAGGGGCAGAACGACAGATTTGTACCTTGTCAGCTCAGGGATTTGAACTTGCAACCTTTCGGTTACTAGTCCAACAACACTCTAACCACTAGGCTACCCTGCCGCCACAGGAGACCTGACAATAGCTATGCAGCGACGCTCCCCATCCAACCTGAAGAATGGGAGAAACTCCCCAAATACAGATGTGCCAAGCTTGTAGTGTCATAGTCAAGAAGACTCGAGGCTGTAATTGCTGCCAAAGGTGCTTCAACAAAATACTGAGTAAAGGGTCTGAATATTTACTTAAATGTGTTATTTCAGGGTTTAAAAAAAAAAACATTTTCAAAAATTTCGAAAAACCTGTTTTTGCTTAGTCATCATGGGGTATTGTGTGGGCTCATGAGCTGTGCTCCAATTTTACTGTGGATAGATTTATTTTGGACCTTTGTACAAATTAGAATCGTGTATAAGAGTTGCCACATCAATGTTACATTGAATTAATTATTTAAGGTATTGTTATTAAATGTTCAATACCAATGTTATTTAATGTTATTAGTTATATTACATTCCAATATTATATTGCAATTAATATTTGTTTTAATTGATTAAAAACAACTATTGAAAACCTTTTGCTCCCGAATGTCATTTCAAAGACTGCTGGGATTTAAAATCTTGCATTATTCAAATCATGTTTAGTTCAGTTGTACATAATGGATTGTATGGAAAAGGAACAACAAAGAAAGAACAAAGAAAACTAATGTGCAGGTCAGTTAAAAAGGAATTTACATCAAATCTCCTCATAGTGTGGTATATTAATGGTGACGTGCTACACCTTTCCCCCTTCCCCCCATATTTAATTAAAATAAGACAACTAGACCAAGCTTTTTAAGTATTACTTACTAAAGAATTTCTAAATAAATGTACCGGGCCAATTACCCCGGTACTTTAAAAAACGCCACTTTTCTAAAAACAACATTTCATGAAATCACTGAAGAAGTGTAGACTGTAGCCATTTATTTAGCTTTATAGTTGATGACCTTCATCCACATGCCATTTTTATTTCTCCAAACATTGCTTTTTTGGGTCAGCAATTGGACATTGTTCTTAGGGGAGCTAGTTACCCCCTCCTACCCTACTGGTTGTGGATAAAGGTATGCTTTTGCGGTAACATTCCCATGTACCGAATAAAATATCCAAGTTAAATGGGGTTCCATTGCATTTTCAACTCTACTGATGGTTTTGTCACACAAAAGAAAAATGCATTATAGCGAATGTGCCCATTCTGGTCTTGGTACCGCGCTCTATCCAACAGCTCAACAGCTCACAGATATGGAAACATGTTTTATTTGTAAAATGCCAGCCAAACATCGATCATCATGTCACCCTGTGACAACAATTTTGGACCCCCTTGTGGCCCCCCTAAACGTGGAGTATTAAATCATTTTTACATAACTTTTTTTACATCCATTATTAGACAGTGGCAACGATGGTGATTATGAACATGGTATTTTGCCTGCAATGCAGTGATGAAAACGATGACTACAATAACGTCTAATGTAGCTGGCCCTTCTAACAGTACAACTGTCCCAGCTTGGCCCCCCCAGTTGAAATGGTCTAGAACCGCCACTGGTTCTCCACAACATGGACTAGGGCCCTAAACCTTTATAATGTTGCATTAGTGAGTTAGGTTTGTCTCTTATTTATTCGATTACGTAGGTGTATATATTGTCCTTGTGTATTTTGAGTACATATCCGTCAGTATTGACTGTAGATTTACAACCATTTTGTGCACAGATTGAAACATCCATGTTTGATTAAATGAAGCTAAATGAAGCTGGACAGTGCTGATGTTGCTCTTTTTCTGGTTTGTTTGAGATGTCAAAGATGTATTTTAGAGGCACCTGTTGCAATCTTCTACACCAACACTTCTACACCAACAATTAGTGTTTGATATCCACCTAGCAGCCCTCAACTCTTACCCAGCACTGCAGTAAAACACTGATATAACAAATACATATTTATTGAATCTGTTACAAACATCAAACCAAAAACAAGTTTTGACTCTTAAAATATAATTCAATATGTGTTATAGATTTTGTACCTAATTATATTTTCATGTCATCTCCACCTTTTCAGTGTTACTAACACATCCATCATCTCAAAAGCACTAAAACTGTAGCATGAAAAGGGGTTTTCAGTGTCAAAGGCTGCCATTTATTTACAGATTTGGCTGAAAAAGTGGTTCATCTTGTAGACCTAAGGAATGTGCATTTACTTTTTTGGTTTTCCTGTTGGGATTTTGGTCTACCTATCTACATTAGAAAAAACATTAACAAACAGGTAGGTGAGAATGAAAGAATGTCATTCATAAACATTTGTTTAAAAAAAAATCACTGCATGATTGTTCTCACATTCTTTCTTAGTTGGATATTTTTGGTGCCATACTAGGCCTACATACAAATATTACAATTCAATTATAAAACCTTACAACACTTTTGCATAACCTTGAGGTTGACACTCATGGTGCAGTCCTTTTGGCGCAAACCAGCTCCTTATTTTCTACTACGCTCCACATCATGAGTAGCTCCTGAGGGCTCAGTTTATGGACTACGATTAGGTTTTTGAAAAAGCACGGTTCGCTGTTCATTGGGCTCACTCTGCGTTTCATGATGCCAAAGGTCCTAAATCCCGGGTGCATCTCAGGTGCCAAGTGAAGCTTCTGGAGGCACATTCCCAAAAAGACATCATCAATCGGATAGAGCTCCAAGTCCTCTGAAACCACGAACAGTCTCCGAGCTAATTGTGAGGACATTAAAAACCCACCACCACCAACATAAGGTGGGTACGGTCTGTCAAACAGCTCTTTGGGGATGTAATATTTGCTCTGGCGGTTTCTGATGGGGATGGCTTTGGATATGGTGTCCCCAACAAATACATTTAGAACTTTGCGGTCCTCAGTCTTGAAACGAATAAGTTCCAGCAAGTTATTTGTATTCACGAAAACGTCATCATCCCCTTTGAATATAAACTTGGCACTGCAGCAGTGAATATCAAACCATTTCAGAAAATTGACCTCTTTCAAGGTGAGGTTGAAAAATGTGTCCATAAAATCCCATTGGAGAATGTCTCCATATATCATGTCCTCATACTCAATCAACTTTTGAAGGTTTTTAGTGTCTTTGCCATTTGTAGCGCTTCCAAGGAGAAAGAGCGTTTTTATTCTCTTACCATCAATTGTTTGTTCCCTACCCCAGGTATTGCGCACTGCCTCTCGCCTATCATGCTGTTCTATAACGGATTTCACCACCATGAGCAAGTGCACGTCTCCATTCCTGCACTTATCCGGATGGTTTATCAACATTGGGAAATATCGACAATGTCTATGCAACACAAACTGGTGGAACCTCGTGTCCAAACGTCGAAACCAATCGTTTTCCCTTACGGCTGAATCTTCACTGCAGTTCATAACGTGTACATCCCAAGTAGACGCAGTAGTGTTGGAGACGGTCATCCGTGGCGCATCCAAATCATCACCAATAACTGGCGGCGAGTAGTTTCCCAAACTGCTTTTCAATATGCGTTTTCCTTTGTATAAATCACACTCAGGTCCACACCAACCGGTGTGTCCCATGCTTTTAACCTCCATATCGTCCTTGATGCTGTTATCCACAAGCTTGAACTTTGAAATCATCACTAAAGACGCAAAAACGAGAGACAAGCTCAGGAGAGTTTTCAATATCCTCTTTCTCCTGAAAGAATTATCCATAATTATAGCGCCAAACGCGTATGAATGAATGAGAAATACTTCAATTGAATAGGCACCCCTATTTTCATAGCATTTAATTACTCATTAGTGTCCATTTGAAGTCCATCATTATCCTTTGAAAAATGGAGAGCTGCGTGTAAAATATAGGCTGGCTACAGAGTCAACAGAGAAACTATTCCGTGTCCAGCTACATTGAAAATATACTGGCTACGCCACCGTGCTATTCCCTTACAATTACTTTATTTTCGTTGAGAAAACAATCTTTGTTACATCATGCAAAAAAAATAAAAAATATTCGATGAGAGATAGTCTACCACCTGCAGACTGGTTTGAAAAGTGACTGTCGCCTTCGAGCTTCTCCCCTTACTCACTTTTAATTCTCCCCTCCCCACTACACTTTTCTGTGACCAAATGCAGGTTTCTTATTTCACATCACAGGTGGCTCACTAGACTGCGCTTCCTGTTGGTTCACTAGACTTTGAACATCGACAAGGCTAGATATCTAATGTCATAGGATACTTGAAAAAACGAAGTCTAAGGTAGAGGCTATATTGTTCATTTGATTGCACCTATGCTATTTATTTTCCAAGCAATGTAATGCATTGTCATATTATAATGATCATAACGTTATACTGTATTATATAATATTGTGTATGATACAATGGCCCATCAAAGTAGCTTCAGAAAACTCGATTAGAATCTACTGGGGAAATGTGTTTTGCGGCAATCTCCATTAACACAAATATATATATATGTATATATATATGTGTGTGTGTGAGAATAGCCCCCGGGGCCAAAACTGTGTAACTTCAGGGAAGATGTGAGGAAAATCATGCTTTTAGCACCCCTGTGTGTAGGTTTGGGGGAATTGTCTAACGTCTGTTGAGGGGTGCGTGCAGTGCGCACATTGGGTCAAACTTTGTGTCGTTTAAAAAAAAACATAAACTACCACGCTGTTTTGCCAAGTATCTTGGCCTATAAAGTGCATTCAAAGTAAGACACGATACTCAAGTAGTTAGCTAGCAAAACGGTGTCGCTAACGCCTGCTGTGTACCAGACTAGCTGGCTAAAAAGTGTCTTCGGTGGGGTTTATCGGCGGCTGACTTCCAACGTCTTTAACTTCTTTATTAACTGTACTGAAGCGCCTCTGCCTCCCGCCTGTCCTAGCTTCTTCTTCCACGAGGTTTAAGGGCGGTTGGCATCCAATAAATGTTGCATTACCGCCACCTACTAGGCTGGAGTATAACTTCCTTATACATTGCTTGAAAAAAAAAAACCTACCATCTACTACATTCACCCTACTCCACTATTTTAATTTATTAAGTTCTTCAAAATTCAAAAGGCACGCGCACATCTGAGCAATCATTTTTACAGGTGCATGGCAACTTTTCGGATGTCAAGTCTCGCACACGCAAATACCTCTTTGTAGCTGCCACCACAACCTCTATTTTCTGTGACCTACATTCCACCCCTGCAGGACTGTTGATAAACATTGCTGTAAATGTTAAAATCCAATCTTACTAAAACATATTACTTGTTGGCCTACCCCTCTGTACTGGTACAGATCTACTACTCACACCACTCCTCTCAGGATCCCTCCCCTTTGACCCATATTCCTCTACTTTCTTCACTGCCTCAGCATATGACAACTTCTGCTCTACTCTAACCCTGGAAACCTTTCTTCTTCTGTGGATTTTATATGGCGGTTGCCAACCAACTTTAAGTTTCAAGTTTTAATGCCACAAGTACAGTGAAATGCCTTTCTTGCAAACTAAAAACCCAACAATGGAATAATTAATAACAATGTATTACTAGAAAAAAAGAAAGAAATACCAAATGTACATGTGCAGGGATACTGGACTGATGGAGGTAGATATGTATAGGGGTAAGAGGACGAGGCAATAAGATAAACAGAGTAGGAGCAGCCTGCATGTGAGTGGGTGTATGGGTGTGTAGAGTCTGTATAAATGTATGTGCATATTATGTGTGAGTGAGAAAATAATGAAGTGTTTGTGTGTGTTGGAGTGACAATGTGTGTGTGTGGGTGGGGGGCTGTGAGTGTGCATAGAGACAGTGCAACGATTGAAATAAAAGGTCAATAAAGATACAAGGTAAACTCATAGTCCATGTAGTTATTTTGTTAGCTATTCGTCAGTCGTATTTCTTGGGGATAGAAGCTGTTCAAGCGCCTGTTGGTGTCAGACTTGATGCAGCGGTACCTCTTGCCATGCTGCAGCAAAGAAAATAGTCTATAGACTGGGCGCTTGGAGTCTTTGGCGATTTTCCCGGGCCTTCTTTTCACACTACCTGATACAGATGTCCTGGATGGCAGGAAGCTCGGCCCCAGTGATGTACTGGGCTATCCGCAGAACCATTTGTAGCGCCATGCGATCGAGTGCAGTGCTATTGCCATACTAAGCAGTAAGGTTCATTACCTCCACCAACTGGACTGGAGTGTGGACCATAGACAAGGCCTAAATCCTAACCAATATTCTCGTCTCTAAGGAGAAGGAATACATAATTAAATATTACATCCTCTGAAGATTTATTTAGCAGTTTACTTAATCCTATCTTTTCAACCCCATTACTCCTCAAAACGAATAACAGTCGCTCCCTTTCCCTCACATATTCCTGGAACTGAAATAAAACATGTCCCACTGCCTCCATCTCCTCCTGACTACGATCACACCTCCCAGTCGGATGTTTCCCCACCAATTTCAATGTACTATTGAGCCTTGTGTGTCCCAGTCTCAGCCTTGTGACTACACTTTCCTCCCTTCTCTCTTGGCCTGAGGACCTCCCTGCCCTCACCTTTTCCTAGATCTTATACAGGAGTCTTCCCTTTCTCTCCCTGTTCCACAACTCTTGCCATTTGTTTTTAACCACTGTTCCCTTGGCAAATTAATTATACATTTGCAAACATTTCTAAAAATGTGTTTGTTTTTTTTTGGGGGGGGACTATTGAATCCATTTTAGAATAAGGCTATAACGTAACAAAATGTGGAAAAAAGGGAAGGGGTCTGAATACCTTCCGAAAGCACTGTACATACAGTGACTTGCAAAATTATTCAGAACCCTTGAATTTCTTAACATTTTATGTTACAAAGTGGAATTAAAATGGATTTAATTGTCATTTTTGTCAAATCTATGCAAAATATTAATGTCAAAGTGGAAGATTTTATTTTATTTTAAAGATATATAAAAATTCAACTCTAAAATATATGCCTAGTCGTTGCATATGTATTCAGCCCCTTTGTTCAGTTCTGGAGTCAAATTTGTCTTAACAAATCCCATAAATTACATTGACTCACTGTGTGAAATAATAGGGGTTGAAGTGATTTTTGAATGATTAGCTCTTCCTCTGTCCCCCATACATACAATATATGTAAGGTCAAGTATTGAATTTCAAGCACAGATTCAACTGCAAAGACCAGGGAGCCTTTAGAAAGCCTCATAAAGAAGGGCCGTGATTGGTAGATGGGTAACAATAACAAATGAGACATTTAATATATATTTAAGTACGGTCAAGTTAATAATTATGCTGTGGATTATGTATTAAACCACCCAGACACATACAAGTTACTTGTCCTTCTGAACTGCAGGACAGGAATGAAACTGCTCAGACACATTACCATGACACCATTGGTGATTTTTAAATAGCTACAGAGTTCAATGGCTGTGATGGGAGAACTGAGGATGGATCAACAACATTGTAGTGTTGACCTAAATGACAGAGTGAAAAGGAATACAAATATACATCTTGTATGGCACTAAAGTAATACTGCAAAGGAACACACTTTTTGGCCTAAATGCAAAGCCTTATTTGGGGCAAATCCAACACATCACTGAGTAACTGCCTCTTCATTTTCAAGGATGGTGGTGGCTGCATCATGGTATGGGTATGCTTGACACTGGCAAACACTCAAGTTTTTGAGGATCAAAAGAAACAGGCAAAATACTAGAGGAAAACCAATTTTCAGCAGGACAATAACCTACAACACAAGGCCAAATCTACACTAAAGTTGCTTACCAAGAAAACAGTGAATGTCTTTGTGAAATGAAACACACCACATCCATTTATGTATATAGCGGAGATACTATTTATAGACACCAATCACCCACCTCCCTTATCCCTTACCAGTCCTTGCAGAGTGATTAGTGGCTACCAGACTTGGACAAAGCCCGTATGGTTGCAATTTATAACTGTATAGTCCAATATGAATGTTCAATACGGGTGAGCAAATGTGCCTCATTTCACAGTGGTTTCAGAGGCCTGCAATAAGAGATATGACGCTAATATGGGTGTAAACTCTACATAGTTGTGTTCTGTTTATGTCACTGGGTAGGCTGATACCCCATTTCATGGGTGCCCACTCCATAGGTAAGGCTGAACAGTGCATATACACTCAGTGGCCACCCTGTGGTTCGATCCAACAGGCAGTGAGTCACATGTCCGTGGCTTGCTATATAAAGCAGGCAGACAGGCATCGAGGCATTCAGTTATTGTTCGATTGAATGTTAGAATGTGTAAAACGAGTGATCTAAGCGACTTAGTGTGGTATGATCGTAAGTGCCAGACTCACCGGTTCCAGTATCTCAGAGACGTCCGGCCTCCTGGGCTTTTCACTCACGACAGTGTCTAGGATTTCCCGAGAATGGTGCAACAAACAAAACACATCCAGTCAGAGGCAGTCCTGTGGGAAAAAAAAACAGCTTGTTGATGAGGAAGGTTGAAGGAGAATGGCAAGAATTGTGCAAGCTAACAGGCGGGCCACAAACAGACAAATAACGGACAAGTACAACAATGGTGTGCAGAACGGCATCTCAGAACTCGTCGGTCCTTGTCACGGGTGGGCTATTACATTTTTTATATTTATTTATTATATTATATTTGGCAGCGATTACAGCTGTGTGTCTTTCTGGGTGAGTCTTAAGAGCTTTCCACACCTTTTAATTGTGCAACATTTGCTTACTGTTCTTTTCAAATTTCTTCAAGCTGTCAAATTGATTGTTGATCATTGCTTAGACAACTATTTTCAGGTCTTGCCATAGATGTTCAAGTAGATTTAAGTCAACTGTAATTCGGTCACTCAGGAACATTCACTGTCTTCTTGGTAAGCAACTCCAGTGTATATTTTCTTCTGCTTTAGGTTATTGTCCTTGCTGAAAGGTGAATTAAAGCAGACTGAACCAGGTTTTCCTTGAGAATTTTGCTGTGGACACCTTTTTTTATCATGAAAAACTCCCCAGTCCTTGCCTTGTTGCAAACAGGATGCATGTTTTGTCTTCGTATCTTCGTATCCAAGATAATTGTGTTGTTTAGGTTTAGAGTGTGTAGTCTTAGAGTGATTATCTTAATTTACCGAGGTTAGCTAGCCAGCTATTTGTCGTCCTTAACGTAGGAGACTCTGCTAGCTAGCCAACAGCTAGCCAACGCTAGCCAACGTCTTCTGAATAGAACTCAACAACCCGGTCGCATTCACAGGTAGTATCACATTTTCACTTCATTTCATTACAGTACAACGGTTTGATTTGTTTGATCGTAGCTAGCTACATAGCTAGCTACATAGCCGTCTTTGTATCAAAGATAATTGTGTAGTCTAGAGCGATTTTCTAGGTTAGCTAGCCAGCCATTGTCGTTCTTTTAACGCAACGTAACGTAAACAACACTGCTAGCTAGCCAGCTAGCCCCCGAATAGCAACACTGCAGAAACTATTACACTCAACGGAACGACTTGATTAGTGTAGTGTCAACAACGCACCCACTGCCAGCTAGCCTACTTCAGCAGTACTGTATCATTTTAATCATTTTAGTCAATAAGATTCTTGCTACGTAGCTTAACTTTCTGAACATTCGAGACGTGTAGTCCACTTGTCATTCAATCTCCTTTGCATTAGCGTAGCCTCTTCTGTAGCCTGTCAACTATGTGTCTGTTTATCCCTGTTCTCTCCTCTCTGCACAGACCATACAAACGCTCCACACCGCGTGGCCGCGGCCACCCTACTCTGGTGGTCCCAGCGCGCACAACCCACGTGGAGTTCCAGGTCTCCGGTAGCCTCTGGAACTGCCAATCTGCGGTCAACAAGGCAGAGTTCATCTCAGCCTATGCCTCCCTCCAGTCCCTCGACTTCTTGGCACTGACGGAAACATGGATCACCACAGACAACACTGCTACTCCTACTGCTCTCTCTTCGTCCGCCCACGTGTTCTCGCACACCCCGAGAGCTTCTGGTCAGCGGGGTGGTGGCACCGGGATCCTCATCTCTCCCAAGTGGTCATTCTCTCTTTCTCCCCTTACCCATCTGTCTATCGCCTCCTTTGAATTCCATGCTGTCACAGTTACCAGCCCTTTCAAGCTTAACATCCTTATCATTTATCGCCCTCCAGGTTCCCTCGGAGAGTTCATCAATGAGCTTGATGCCTTGATAAGCTCCTTTCCTGAGGACGGCTCACCTCTCACAGTTCTGGGCGACTTTAACCTCCCCACGTCTACCTTTGACTCTTTCCTCTCTGCCTCCTTCTTTCCACTCCTCTCCTCTTTTGACCTCACCCTCTCACCTCCCCCCCTACTCACAAGGCAGGCAATACGCTCGACCTCATCTTTACTAGATGCTGTTCTTCCACTAACCTCATTGCAACTCCCCTCCAAGTCTCCGACCACTACCTTGTATCCTTTTCCCTCTCACTCTCATCCAACACCTCCCACACTGCCCCTACTCGGATGGTATCACGCCGTCCCAACCTTCGCTCTCTCTCCCCCGCTACTCTCTCCTCTTCCATCCTATCATCTCTTCCCTCCCCTCAAACCTTCTCCAACCTATCTCCTGATTCTGCCTCCTCAACCCTCCTCTCCTCCCTCTCTGCATCCTTTGACTCTCTATGTCCCCTATCCTCCAGGCCGGCTCGGTCCTCCCCTCCCGCTCCGTAGCTCGATGACTCATTGCGAGCTCACAGAACAGAGCTCCGGGCAGCCGAGCGGAAATGTGGGAAAACTCGCCTCCCTGCGGACCTGGCATCCTTTCACTCCCTCCTCTCTACATTTTCCTCCTCTGTCTCTGCTGCTAAAGCCACTTTCTACCACGCTAAATTCCAAGCATCTGCCTCTAACCCTAGGAAGCTCTTTGCCACCTTCTCCTCCCTCCTGAATCCTCCTCCCCCCCCCCCCTCTCTGCAGATGACTTCGTCAACCATTTTGAAAAGAAGGTCGACGACATCCGATCCTCGTTTGCTAAGTCAAACGACACCGCTGGTTCTGCTCACACTGCC
Source organism: Oncorhynchus gorbuscha (assembly GCF_021184085.1). NCBI lineage: Eukaryota > Metazoa > Chordata > Actinopteri > Salmoniformes > Salmonidae > Oncorhynchus > Oncorhynchus gorbuscha. The sequence goes on along the minus strand of NC_060182.1, from coordinate 29,355,617 downwards.
CTACCCTGTGCTCTGACCTCTTTCTCCCCTTTCTCTCCAGATGAAATCTCGCGTCTTGTGCCGGCCGGCCGCCCAACAACCTGCCCGCTTGACCCTATCCCCTCCTCTCTTCTCCAGACCATTTCCGGAGACCTTCTCCCTTACCTCACCTCGCTCATCAACTCATCCCTGACCGCTGGCTACGTCCCTTCCGTCTTCAAGAGAGCGAGAGTTGCACCCCTTCTGAAAAAACCTACACTTGATCCCTCCGATGTCAACAATTACAGACCAGTATCCCTTCTTTCTTTTCTCTCCAAAACTCTTGAACGTGCCGTCCTTGGCCAGCTCTCCCGCTATCTCTCTCTGAATGACCTTCTTGATCCAAATCAGTCAGGTTTCAAGACTAGTCATTCAACTGAGACTGCTCTCCTCTGTATCACGGAGGCGCTCCGCACTGCTAAAGCTAACTCTCTCTCCTCTGCTCTCATCCTTCTAGATCTATCGGCTGCCTTCGATACTGTGAACCATCAGATCCTCCTCTCCACCCTCTCCGAGTTGGGCATTTCCGGCGAGGCCCACGCTTGGATTGCGTCCTACCTGACAGGCCGCTCCTACCAGGTGGCGTGGCGAGAATCTGTCTCCTCACCACGCGCTCTCACCACTGGTGTCCCCCAGGGCTCTGTTCTTGGCCCTCTCCTATTCTCGCTATACACCAAGTTACTTGGCTCTGTCATAACCTCACATGGTCTCTCCTATCATTGCTATGCAGACGACACACAATTAATCTTCTCCTTTCCCCCTTCTGACGACCAGGTGGCGAATCGCATCTCTGCATGTCTGGCAGACATATCAGTGTGGATGACGGATCACCACCTCAAGCTGAACCTCGGCAAGACGGAGCTGCTCTTCCTCCCGGGGAAGGACTGCCCGTTCCATGATCTCGCCATCACGGTTGACAACTCCATTGTGTCCTCCTCCCAGAGCGCCAAGAACCTTGGCGTGATCCTGGACAACACCCTGTCGTTCTCAACCAACATCAAGGCGGTGGCCCGTTCCTGTAGGTTCATGCTCTACAACATCCGCAGAGTACGACCCTGCCTCACACAGGAAGCGGCGCAGGTCCTAATCCAGGCACTTGTCATCTCCCGTCTGGATTACTGCAACTCGCTGTTGGCTGGGCTCCCTGCCTGTGCCATTAAACCCCTTCAACTCATCCAGAACGCCGCAGCCCGTCTGGTGTTCAACCTTCCCAAGTTCTCTCACGTCACCCCGCTCCTCCGTTCTCTCCACTGGCTTCCAGTTGAAGCTCGCATCCGCTACAAGACCATGGTGCTTGCCTACGGAGCTGTGAGGGGAACGGCACCTCAGTACCTCCAGGCTCTGATCAGGCCCTACACCCAAACAAGGGCACTGCGTTCATCCACCTCTGGCCTGCTCGCCTCCCTACCACTGAGGAAGTACAGCTCCCGCTCAGCCCAGTCAAAACTGTTCGCTGCGCTGGCCCCCCAATGGTGGAACAAACTCCCTCACGACGCCAGGACAGCGGAGTCAATCACCACCTTCCGGAGACACCTGAAACCCACCTCTTTAAGGAATACCTAGGATAGGATAAGTATCCCCCCCCCCCCTTTTTAAGATTTAGATGCACTATTGTAAAGTGACTGTTCCACTGGATGTCATAAGGTGAATGCACCAATTTGTAAGTCGCTCTGGATAAGAGCGTCTGCTAAATGACTTAAATGTAAATGTGTAAATGTAACTATTACAAGCATACACATAACATGATGCAGCCACCACTATTATTGAAAATATGGAATGTTTGTTGTATTTGCCCCAAACATAACTTTGGTCCTTCTGTAGCTCAGTTGGTAGAGCATGGCGCTTGTAACGCCAGGGTAGTGGGTTCGATCCCCGGGACCACCCATACGTAGAATGTATGCACACATGACTGTAAGTCGCTTTGGATAAAAGCGTCTGCTAAATGGCATATATTATTATTATTATTTTTACAATCGAGCCAATTTTGATCCCCAATAGGGTCCAGCTACGACGTCATCTCTCAGAGCAGTCATCCCTCAGGGTCTCTATGTTGCCACCTACTGATCAAATCAAATTGTATTTTGTCACATGCGCCGAATATAACGTAGACCTTACTGTGAAATGCTTACTTACACGCTCTTAACCAACAATGCAGTTCAAGAGATAGAGTTAATAAAATATTTACTAAATAAACTCCAGTTTAAAAAAAATCTATGAATCAATCAAAAAGTAACACAAGAAATGTACATAACAATAACGAGGCTATATACAGGGGTTACCGGTACCGAGTCAATGTGCGGGGGGACAGGTTAGTCGAGGTGACTTGTAAAGTGACTATGCATAGATAAACTGCTGCTACTTGCTGTTTATTATGTAAATAGGGTCTATGTAAATAGTCCAGGTGGCCACTTCAGTCCCCGTCAACTTTAATGGGGGCCTGTTTGGCCCTCCTTTTCCTATAGTCCACGATCAACTCCTTTGTCTTGCTCACATTGAGAGAGAGGTTGTTGTCCTGGTACACTGCCAGGTCTCTGACCTCCTCCCTGTCTCGTTGTTGTCGGTGATCAGGCCTACAATAATATATAATAATATATGCCATTTAGCAGACGCTTTTATCCAAAGCGACTTACAGTCATGTGTGCATACATTCTACATATGGGTGGTCCCGGGGATCAAACCCACTACCCTGGCGTTACAAGCGCCATGCTCTACCAACTGAGCTACAGAAGGACCACAACTGCTGTGTCGTAAGCAAACTTAATGATGGTGTTGGAGATGTGTTTGGCCATGCAGTCGTGAGTGAACAGGGAATACAGGAGAGGTATAATCACGCACCCCTGACAGGCCCCAGTGTTGAGGATCAGTGTGGCAGATGTGTTGTTACCTACCCTCACCACCTGGGAGCGGCCCGTCAGGAAGTCCAGGATCCAGTTGCAGAGGGAGATGTTTAGTCCCAGGGTCCTTAGCTTAGTGATGAGCTTTGAGGGTACTAGGGTGTTGAACGCTGAGCTGTAATCAATGAACAGCATTCTCACATAGGTGTTCCTTTTGTCCAGGTGGGAAAGGGCAGTGTGGAGTGCGATTGAGATTGCGTCATCTGTTGATCTGTTGGGGCAGTATGCAAATTGGAGTGGTTTTAGGGTTTCTGGCATGATGGTGTTGATGTGAACCATGACCAGCCTTTCAAAGCACTTCATGGCTACCGAGTGCTATGGGCGGTAATAATTTAGGCAGGTTACCTTTGCTTGTCATGTTTTGTCATATATTGTCTTGTCCTTGTGCTTTCCCTTCTGTTCGTTTCCCCCTGCTGGTCTTATTAGGTTCGTTCCCTCTTTCTATCCCCCTCCCTCTCTCCCTCTCTCGCTCTCTCTCTCTATCATTCCGTTCCTGCTCCCAGCTGTTCCTCATTCTCCTAACTACCTCATTTACTCTTTTCACACCTGTCCCCTATTTTGCCCTCTGATTAGAGCCCCTATTTCTCCCCTTGTTTTCCGCTTCTGTCCTTGTCGGATCCTTGTATGATGTTCGCTGTTCTGTGTCCTTGTCTCGCCCTGTCGTGTTTTATCTTCTTCAGATGCTGCGTGTGAGCAGGTGTCTTAGTCTGCTACGGTCGGTGCCTTCCCGAAGCAACCTGCAGTCTATGGTCGAGTCTCCAGTCAGTCCTCGCTACTGACGAGTGGATTTAGTTTTCCTGTTTTGTTTTCTCCTTGATAAGTTCCAGGATTATCACTTTTGTCATATACTGGAATAAAGACTCTGTTTTCGTTAAGTCGCTTTTGGGTCCTCATTCACCAGCATAACATTGCTGCATGATATGTTATCTCTCAGATAAAGTGGGGGTTTCGAAAGGAACCAATAAGGAGAAGTGGGGGTTTTGAAATATGCCACTCAAGACGTCAGTCATGGTCTGCAGAAATTAAATGAAGGAATTTAATTTATGCAACAACAACAAAAAAGATGAACTCACTGTGAGTTGTCTTAGAACATTACCTACAGGTAGCCGTGTACGTAATGTTATGTTTTTCGTAAATGTAAACGCTAGCTAACGTTAGCTACATTAACTTATTTCACATTCACTTTACAATCTATGTATTATTGAATATTTGAAATAATAATCATAATAATAATAGAAATAAAGTCATGGCGGTCCTAGTAGTTATGGAATTCCAGCGCTGCTAGTGTTAAAATACTCTTTCGAAATCCCCACTTCTCCTTTTTATGGTTAATTTTGAAACCCACACTAATCCTTATATGGTTCCTTTCGACACCCCCCACTATTCCCGAGAGATGCACTGCACTGGGCGTAGGTGGCAGCCTATCAGTAGGTGGCAGCATAGAGACCCTACCTGGTGGATGACTGAGATAATGTCGCAACTGGCCCCCTCTCAATTTGACTTTGTGGCTGTGCTAACTAGTGGAAGCCAGCATATCACCTCAATCAGCATTGAGCCCGGTGTAAGGTCGAGGTAACCCTACTGACGCATATGCTGTTTTCTTCTCCAAAACTGGAGACGGAAAATAATTACTTGCACGTGACTTCTATACAGAAACTTTTAGTCGGGTTCGGAAGCTGTCTCGTTTCACCACGGCGGCGCTTTATCAGAACCACGATTTTACAGTTTGCCGACTACCTGTATTTACAACACAATTACTGGATTTTATTAGCTAATTTGGCTACATCCACTGACTGTGAAAAAAGCGACTGTTTACAAGATTGCAAGCCAGCGACCGACATAGCTATCCAGGTAACGTTAAGAGTTGGCTAGTTACTGCAGCTACTAACGTTAAGT